>NW_026592118.1:39356740-39474085 GCF_907164565.1 Psammomys obesus | reverse complement strand
TTTCTTTCTTTCTTTCTTTCTTTCTTTCTTTCTTTCTTTCTTTCTTTCTTTCTTTCTTTCTTTCTTTCTTTCTAAATCAGATTATTGAGACCCTAGATATATGAAACATTTTTTTTTAACTCTAGATGAAGCTCATCTGAATCCAAGGTAGAAATAATAGCACATGCTAATGTGCTAGAGGTCTTTTCAGATTCATTTTCTGTGTCAATTAAAGAATTAAAAGGCAAGGTAAATCTCAGACACAGGAAGACAGCAACAGATAACAAGCTTTTTAAAGGTAAAGAAGTATGCTATTACACAAACACACACACACACACAGAGCAAGGTACACACAGAGAAAGACATACAAACATGCATATATACACACATATGCACACACATGCAAACAGATCCCACAGAGAGAAAGCCTTCCTGCTGAGAAGAGAGGGGAGAAGTCTCTTTTATCTTACAGTTCTGGGATTTTAAGAAATATTTTGGTTGTCTTTATGGGTCTCCCACTCTGCTGGAACTGGTTATCTTAAACAGAAAAAGCTGAGAGAGTCATAACTTTAAGTAAGCAAGAATAGGTCTGACTGCGAACATTTCTAACAAGACTGAACCAATCAACTGGGAGGCCCCACTGAGGGGAGAGTAAGCCTGCCTGTGCTTTGTCTCATGTCAGGTAGGCAAGGAAGGAACAAGACATCAGCATTATTTATTTGTGCTGCTTCTCCCATCTGTCTGCCTGTAATGGATCTGTCTAGCTCACTGGCCCTCACTAGCACAGCCGGCATTGAAACTAATCTTTCTGCTTTAGAGAAAAGAAAAAGGAATTCAGTTGTAAGTTGTTGTTATCCCATTAAAATGGCCAACACATTTTTTGACCTGTTAAGTTTGATAGTATAGAAGAATTTTCACAGTGTTCATTTAGGAGATAGTAACAAGCCAGGGACTCAACTCATACATCCCTCATTCCTCTTGCTGTCTGAGTGGGAGACTCCACATCACTGCTAGCAGAATAAAAGGCCAAAAGAAATTTCCAGTTGTAATTTGTTGCCCAGTTACCATGTGAAATAATTATGATCAGACTGGAGACTTAGATGAAGTGGTAATGAGTAGCCCAATCTTTAAGGTCTAATGTACTAAATATAATTCTTACATGAGATTCTTTTGGCATTCTTAGCACTTATGTGCCTGAGAAATAGAGAAGGCATCTGGCACTCAAACCAAAATAGTTAACCCCAGCTCACTTCTCCCAAGTGTATACATTGTATAGATGTACATACAGGAAAATAACATTAACATTTTGACTCTTTTGAGAAAGGAGGAAATTTAAATACTTAGAATAATTCGAGAAATATGCAGACAAAGAAGCTATTGATGGCTCTTCAAAGGAAGTGAACAAGTAATAAATAGCAATTTGACATTTGTTACATAATTTTCTCCAAAGTCCGTCTTCTTTTGTTTGTTTGCTTGACAATCTGCTGTTCAATACCCTTTAGGCTGCAGAAACAGAGCAACATTTACGAGCATTTGATGCTCATCTGTAGGACTGAAGCTGGGTCCCCAGAACCTAGGCTGACAGCACACAACTGCCTATAGCTGATGCTTCAGGGAATCCGATGCTCCCTTTCATATTCCAGTAACACAGGCATACACATGGCACCCATGTACACAGACAAACACATGTACACATCCAAAAAAGGAACAAATCTTTTAGAGGTTGATACGTAAAACTTTTAAAATAAGGCTCTAAGGAACTTTGCAGAATAGATTAGATATATAGTATATCAGAATACTTAGCTCTTCTAGGATGCAATAATTTTTCATCTATTTTTGTATCTGTTAATTTATTCATTCACTTTATAAACATGCATCCAGTTAATGTGCAACGAACTGGAACTACAGCAGGGTACAAACACGTAATGCCTCCTTCTAGGAGGTGAGAAGTTTATTAAAATAGGACAACAAGAAAAGTGAAAGTATTATGTAGTCAATTTAGAAAAACATAGTGTATTTAATTTTCCAAATATGTCCAAACTTTTGACATTATGACAGTGCTTTTATCTATAAAGCTTAGCTTCAGGACCAAAACCAAAAGAGCACAATATTAAGCCATAGTGTTTTATGTAAGTTTCAGTTGTCAGTTTTGTTTCATTCATAGCGATCCTCGACCACGGGCAGGCTTCAGGCCTTAGTTTGGAAACCCTTGGTAGAGTTTCAAGGCAGAAGAGAATGATAAAAATCCTATGGCAGAGGCTGGAGAGATGGCTCAGAGGTTAAGCACACTTCAATTCCCAGCAACCACATGGTCCCTCACAACCATCTATAATGAGATCTGGCGCCCTCCTCTGGTATACAGGTGTACATGCAGGCAGAACAATGTATACATAATAAATAAATAAGTCTTTTAAAAACTCCTATAGCAGGAAGGAACATGACACGTCTGTAAAATCGACTAGGAAAACTTAAATCTATTTAGAATAGAGATATAGAAAGTAATTATAAAAATAGTAAGTAAAAACCTGTTACCAGACCCCTATGAGTGATGCTTTGGGGAATACCTCCAGAGTGATTGTAAATGATGAATGCTTTTAGCTAACGGAATCTCTCGATAGATTCTGTATACTAAAAAGTTTGCTGAGCCATATCGTCTAGGTCAAGTCTGACCTGCTACCTCCTTGTAATGAAAGACTGATTGAAGCTGAGTTTTATCCATTCATTTACTTTATCTATGGATGGCTTTTGTACTACTCTGGCAGAGCATTGAATGTTGGAAACACAGTCTCCTTTCTCTTTAAAGATGATGAAAGCATTGTCTCTTTGGGGAAAATGTTGCTGAATCCTGCTGTCAAATATGACTGCAGCCCACGAGCAGGGAAGTGAGGAAACAAGAGTACATATGGGAATGATAAACCTACGGAATGTTCTTGTGGGAAGTCCAGGCCAGAAAGGATAGCATGAATCAAATGATGCTGATACTGGAGATACAAGGCCACAGATGGCGTCAAGAAAGATTGAAGAAGTAAAGTAGGCAGAAATTGATGGATTGTTGGAGGTGGTACATGAAGAAGAGGGATACTATAAGGGCACGTTTTGTGTTTGTGAGTTGCACTGAAGGATGGACAGTGGTGTCACTTAACGGAAATGTTCCAGATTTAGAAGGAAGATTATAAGTTTAGTTTTGGAAATATTAAGGTTGAGATGTCTGTGAAATATCTCAAATGTTATCTAAGGTCCTTAGTCCATGCTGGTGCTCAGATAAGAATTCTGAACCTGACATTAAAATGTACAGCTATATCTGAATGGGAGTCATGCATGTGGATGAATTGCCTAGGAGAGTATCATTGCCTAGAAACAATACTTAGTATGTGTTTTAAGAAACACCAGGTCTTCTAAACTGAGTGTAATAAAATATCTTGGAAAGAGTTCCAGGAAAGTAACATGGTAAACTATAGGGAAAAAAAAGTTTCCAGGAAAGTTTCTAAGGAAAAAAATTAAACAGAGCACTCAAATTCGAATGGTCACTGCAAAAGATTGCCTGATGTATGATGACAGAATTCCTTGGGGGCCTAAGGCGAACAGATTACTGCAGCAATGGGGACCAAAGCCAAAGTCAGGAATGATCAAGAATATAAATTGCAGATTTGTGTAGGCAGTTGTCTTAATCTCTCAGAGAAAAGTGAGAGAGGCATTATTTAGTATGCCTACCCCAGCTAGCCTCCTTGGAAGACTTGGGTATTCTTTCTCTGAAGTTTTTTCTGTCATTACTGGGTTAAGGACCTTAACCCACAGTGCCCCTGTCTCATCCTACACCCAGGGGTGACCAGTAGTCTCCTTTTATTAAGTTGTAAGCGTTTTTTTTTTTAAACTGCCTGGGTTATTTTTGCAGTTCTAACCACCAGCATTTAACTAGCAATCTCTTGATTTTGAAAAGAATAATAAAAATAACTGTAGCCAACCTTGCATACTCTTCTATGGCTAGGTTAACACGACGAACCTTTGGGAATTGCTTTTCCTAGTCAATTGTTATCTTCATGTATTTATGTTTAATTAGCAAGTAACACATGTCTTAATTACATTGCTAGTGCCATGACAAAGCAATGTGACCATGGCAACTTGTAAAAGAAAAAAGAAATTAATTTGGGGCACATGGTCACAGAGAGGTAGAGCCCACGGTGGTCATGGCAGGGAGCATTGCAGCAGGCAGGCATGATGCTTGAGCTGTAGCTGAGATCTTACATCGGATCCACAAACACAAGGCAAATAAAGAGAGCTAACAGGGAATAGTGCTGGCTTTTGAAATCCCAACCACACTCACTTCTTCCATCAAGGCCACATCTCCTAATCCTTCCCAAGCAGCTCCACTAACCGAAGAACGAGCATCCAGATGTATGGGCTTTTGGGGCACATTCTCATTCCAACCGCCAGAGATGAAAGCAAGGTGAACAACATCATGGTTGTTTTTGACATACATGTACACCAGGAGATGACAAAATCAAGTTCATAATTTATTTATTATTTTTACATACTGATTTTTTTTGCAGTGACAATATTGAAGCTCTACCCACTTAGTAATTTTAGGTAGAAAATACATTGTTTTGAAATATACTCACAATGTCCTACAATTAATCTGAATTTATTGTTCCTGGATCACTTTCTGTCTTTTGACCACTAGCTGCCAAATTGCCACCAACTTGCTGATCTCTGGTATTCTGACTTCTGCTTCGGCAATTTGACACTTTCAGATTCCATATATGGTTATTTATCCTTTTGTGTCTGACTCAAATCACTCGGTGTAATGTTCCAGATCCATGCAGGGATTTCCGTTTCCTTAAAGGCTAGAGAATATCCCCTTGCACACAAATATCACCCCCTCTTTACCCAGGTACCTACTTGGGGACCTTTAGGATAATTTTACACCTTCACCACAATGCTTCAATGAACATAGTGTGGCAAATAAAACTTTGACATGTAATGGTGTTTCCTAGAGTGTGATTCCTGTAGGTGTATCTAGAAGCAAAATACATGGATCATATAGTATTCCTATTTTAATGATTTAATGAACCTCTGTCTCATTTCTCTAACATTTATGTACTTATTTACATTCCCACAAACTCTGGATAAGAGATTTCTTTTTTTTTTTTTTATTTTATTTTTTTTTCTTATTAGTTACATTTTATTAACTCTGTATCCCAGCCGTGTCCCGATCCCTCATTCCCTCCCAGTCCCTCCCTCTCTCCCTCATCTCCACCGTGCCCCTTTCCAAGTCCACTGATAGGGGGGACCTCCTCCCCATTCATCTGATCCGATAAGTGATTTCTTCAACCCTTTCGCTAACCAAGACATATTTTCTCTATTTTGATAACAGCCCTTTTGAAAAGTTAGAGGTGGGGTTGCATGTCTCACATGTTGAATTCTTGCTTTAAAATAACTATCATTATATGTCTTCCTTTATGATATGCTTTTTTCAAGGTTCTGTGATAACTTTAGATTAAGTTGTCTCTTTGTTTGGCATTAAAGTTGATTATATGTCAAATATTATCTTCTTACGGATAGAGCAATCAAAATTATTTTCTTCCACTCCATAAATTATTCCTTCATTCTGCTAATTCTTTCCTTTGGTGTGTTAGATGTGAATTAAATGTGAAAGATGAGTCTGTCTTATAGGAAATAATTAGCCTAACTATTTTTATCTTAATCTAATGTTTAAAAACAAACAAACAAAACAAAAGCCACCTATGATAGATTGTCACTGTGATGCAATGTAAAAAAAAATTATGAAGCTAATTGAATTTAAATACTTAAAATTTAAAATAATATGCAAGTAGATGGTGATTGTCTATTATCACGTCTATATGAAGGATTACATATCCCAGTGTGACTAATTATTAGAAGACAAACTAATTATAAACATTCTCTACTAAATCAGAGGATGTATATTTTCCCGAAGGTTAAAATTAAAGTAGTATCTGAGCATATAGTACTCCTCACACGTATGTTTGAAGAGCTTAATAATGAATTTCATAAAATTCAAGTGTGACACTGTCAAAATGGTGGAGTTCGGTTAAATAGGCAATAATTGTTAGGAGTCATTTTATTGCTACAGTCTTCTAGCACAGTTGTTCTCAACACCTTAAAAGATCACATATCAGATCTCCTACATATCTGACATTTACAGTACGAAAACATTAAAGTAGCAAAATTACAGTTATGAAATATCAGTGACATAATTTTATGTTTGTGGGGGTCACCACCGCATGGAGAACCGTTTTAAAGGTCACACCATTAGGAAGGATTACTGCTTTAGCATAGCAGTAACATGACCTTCCCTTAGGTCTCCGGACTATCTCTGTCAAGTCCTTGGCCACCCAAACAGTGCTGGGTATGGGTTCCATCACACAGTACTGGCCTTAACACAAATTAGGTACAACTACTGCCCCAGTATCATACACAGGTAGGTCAGCTCTCGTCAACCAAAGGGTTGGTAGCTGGGCTGTGTTTGTCTTTCTCCTTTGGTAGTGGGCAGAGTGCATTCCAGGCCCATGAAAGTTAGTCTATGAGGGTGAGGACCTTAGGTAGGGTACACTTGACTTCTCTTTTCTCATCGGCATGAGATGTCATTTGTTTTATTGACCTTGATCATTCTGATTGGCATAAGATGAAATCCCATAGTATTTTTGATGTGCATTTCCCTGATGACTAAGGATGCTGAACATTTTTTAAGTGCTCTACAGGCATTTGAGTTTCCTCTTTTGAGACTTATCTGTTTATATCTGTACTCCATTTTTTCAATTAGGTTTTTTTATTTACTGATGTTCAGTTATTTTAGTTCTTTTCATATTTTGAGTATCAGCTCTCTCTTGAATGTGGATTTAGTAAAAGTCATTTCCCATTTTGTAGGCTGTAGCTTTGTTCAAATGTCGCATAAAAGTTTTTCAGTTTCACGAGATCATGTTTACTAACTGTTCTTAGTTCCTGGGCTAAAGGTGTTCTGTATGTAAATTTCCTCTAGTGCCAATGAGTTCAAGTCTATTCCTCACTTTCTTGTCTATCAAGTTCAGTGAATCTGACTATATGTTGAGGTTGCTGATACATTTGAAGTTGACTTTTGTGCAGGGTGATAAGTATCTTTTAGGATTCTTCTACATCTTGACATCCAATTTGACAAGCAGTGTTTGTTGAAGATTAAATATATTTTTTTCTGGTGTGTGGTTCTGGCTTATTAAAAAAACAAAACAAAACATAGTTTATAGTTGTGTAGACTTGTTTCTGCATCTTCAGTTCCATTCGATTGATCAATGTCTCTGTTTCTGTGCCAGGACCATGCTGTTTATATTAGGATGAACCCGAAGTTCAACTGATTCATGGTGTTGATAACTTTCAGCAGTTTGTTTTCTTTTATTCTTCTCTCGTATAGTACACCGGGACCACAGGGTTCCCTCCTTCTACTCCTCAAAATCCCAACCACCACTACTCTTCTCCCCCATATCAATTTCTCCTGAATTTTTCTTTAAAAAATAAAGATAAAAAAAGAGCAGACCTCCCAGGGATATCCACGGAAACATGGCCTAACAAGTTACTACAAGGCTAGGCACAGATTCTCATATTAAGGCTGAATGGGGCGACCCAGTAGGTACAAAGGGGTCCCACAGAAAAGCAAAAGAGTCAGAGCACACACACCCCAACTCCTACTGTTGGTAACCCTGCAAAAACACCAAGGTACACACCATACTGTATAAGCAGAGGACGTAGCACTGACCCTTTAAGGGTCTGTGTCAGTCTCTGTGAGCCCCTATGAGCCCTGCTTAGCTGATTCTGTGGGTGGTGTTCTCTTGGTGCCCTGTACCCTTTTGACTCCTACAGTCCTTCCTTCACCTCTTCTTCAGGTTCCCTGGCTCTCTCTAGTATCTCTGCATCTGCCTCTATCATTCGGTGGATGATGTCCCTCTGATTACAATTGGACTAAACACATATTTATGAGAATAGCTATTTTATTGAACCTTTTTTATTTTTATTTTTTTGTCAGTCATGTTTGGTTTTATCCTGGGTCTTGGACTGTCCTGCCTCTGGTTCCTGGTTATCCAGGCAGTATTATATATGGACTTTCTCTTATATTGGACCTGTCATTGGTTGGGCACTCATTTGCTAGAAGGCACTATCTTTTTTCTTCTGTGTAGTTCTGGATCTTTATTTAAAAAAAATAGTCATCTATAAGTGTATGGATTTATTTCGGCAACTTTAGTTCTATTCCATTGATCAATGTGTCCGTTTCTGTGCTAATACCGTGCTATTTTTATTAATATGGGTCTATACTTCAATTGATTCATAAAGTTGATACCTTCAGCAGGAATATTTTAGCTATCCCAGGATTTTGTATTTCCAGATGACACTACAAACTGTCCTTTAAAGGTCTGTGAAGCATTGTGTTAGAATTTTGATGGGGATTACATTGAACTTGTAGATTGCTTTGGTAAAATGACCTTTTTTTTTTTAAGTATATTAATCCTACTGATACCAGAGAATGGGAGATCTTTCCATCTTCTGATATTTTCTTCAATATCTTTCTTTAGAGGCTTAAAGTTTAGTTATACAAACCTTGCACTTGGTTGACTAGGGTTACACCAAAATATATTATATTTGTGAGGTTATTGTGAAATGTGCCATTTCCCAGATTTTTTTCTCACTCCATTCGTCTTTTGAAAGCTACTGATATTTGTGTGTTAGCTACAAGTGTTTATCAGCTGTAAGAGTTTCATGGTGAAAATTTTAAGGTCATTTATGTATGCTATCATATAATCTGAAAATAAAATATCTGGCTTCTTCCCTTCCAATTTGTGTCTTCTTGATCTCCAGTTGTCTTAGCATTTTAGCTAAGACATCAAGTACTATATTGAATAGTGTGGAGAGGGTGGACAACCTTGTCTTTTTCCTGGTGTAAGTGAAATTCCTTTGAGTTTCTTTTCGTTTAAGTTGATATTAGTTCGGGGCTTGCTGTAAACTGCCTTTGTTATGTTGAGATATGTTCTTTGTATCCTTAACCTCTCTAGGAATTTTATCATGAAAACATGGTGGGTTTTGTCAATGACCTTTTTGGAATCTAATAAAATGATTATATGATTTTTTTTTTTCTTTTAGTTTCTTTCCATAGTGCAATGATTCTCAATCTGTGGTTTGTGCCCCTTTTGGGATTTGAAAGACCTTTTTCTCAGGGATAGTCTAAAACCGTCGGAAAACACTGACATTTGAAGTGTGATTCAGCAGTTATAAAGTAGCAACAAAAATAATTTTATGGTTGGGAGTCACCACAACATGAGAAACTGTAAAGGCTTTCAGCATTAGGTAGGTTGATAACCACTGATATATTATATTTATTGATTCATGTATTGAACCATACTTACATCTCTGGAATGAAGCCTTCTTGAACAATCTTTTGGATGAGTCCTTGGATTCAGTTTGCAAATATTTTATCAGCTATTTTTGCTTCTATGATCATTGGTTTGTAATTCTCTTTCTTTGCTGTTTTAAGCATCAGAGTGACTGTGGTCTCATAAAGAATTGTGCAATGTTAATTCTGTTTGTGTTTTGTGGAATAATTTGAGAAGAATTAGCACTACTTCTTCCATAAAATCTGATAGATTTTCTACTCTAAATCCATCTGACCCTGGGCTGATTTAAATTGGGATTTTTTTTTTATTACTACTGCTATTTCACTATGGATAATAGGTCTATTTAAATTGCTTATTTGGTCATAACTTGACTTCGGTAGATAATATATATCAAAATAATTATCCATTTCTTCATGGATTTTTTTAATTGGATAAAACTTGGGTTTTTAACTGTGTCCTTATGATACTCTGTATTTCCTTGGTGTGAGTTGTTATATCCACCTTCTTCTCTAATTTTATTAGTTTAGATGTTCTCTCCTAGCCTTTTACTTAATTTGGGCAAAGGTTGATCAATATTACTGATTTTTTCTCAAAAAAAAAAAAAAAAAAAAAAAAAACAACTCTTTACTTCACTGATTCTTTGTATTGTTTTTGTTTGTTTCTATTTTTATTGTTTTCATCCATGGGTTCAATAATTTCTTGCCATCTACACCTTTTGGGTGATATTTCTTCTGTTTCTAGAGCTCTCAGGTATGCAGTTGAGTTACTAGTATGAGGTCTGTCCAATTTGCATATAGGCAATTTGTTCTGAACATTTGCTCTCTGAAGCTCCTTCACTGTGTCACACAAGTTTGGGTATGTTGTGTATTAACTTTCATTCAGTTCTACAAGTCTTTAATTCTGGTCTTGACACATTTTTCATTCAGTAGAGAACTGTTCAGTTTCCACAAGTTGGTAATCTTCCTGCTGTTTCTGTTGTTAATATCCAGCTTTAATCAGTGGTGGGTCAGATAGGAACAGGGTGTCATTTCAATTTTTGTGTGTCTTGTAAGACTTGCTTTTTGTATGAGTATGTCACTAATTTTGGAGAAAGTTTCCTGAGGTGTTGAGAAGAAAGTATACTCTTCTATGTTTGGCTGAAATATTCTCTAAGTATCTCTTTGGTCCATTTGGCTTATGGTGTCATTAAGTCCCAAAACTTCTCTGCTTAGATTTTCTAAGTGGTGAAGATTCTTTAGTTCTCAGGTGTTTGTGTTTCCTCTTTTGCAGCTTTTAATATTCATTCTTTTTCCTATATATTTAGTGTTTTGTTTCTTATGGGGGGACTTTCTTTTCCTGGTCCAGTTTAATTGTGTGTTCCACCTGCTTCTTGTACCATTATAGGCACATCCTTCTTTAGGTTAGGGAATTTTTATGTATGATTTTATTGAAAATATTTTCTGTGCCTTTGACTTTTTTTGGCCTTTCTGCTTCTTCCTCTATTCCTATAATTTCTAGATTTCTTCTTTTCATAGTGTCTCAGATTTCTTTTTTTTTTAATTTTTATTTTTTTTAGCTTTTTTTTGAATTTTATTTTTTTCTTATCAGTTACATTTTATTAACTCTGTATCCCAGCCCTGTCCTGATCCCTCATTCCCTCATCTCCACCGTGCCCCTTGCCAAGTCCACTGATAGGGGGGACCTCCTCCCCATTCATCTGATCCTGTTTTATCAGGTATCTTCAGGACTGGCTGCAAAGCTCTCCTCTGTGGCCTAACAGGACTGCTCCTCCCTTGGGGGGTGGGGAGGCCAAAGAGCCAGTCATTGAGTTCCTATTAGAAATAGTCCTTGTTCCCCTCACTATGGGAAGACAATTGGTTACTGAGCTACCACAGGCTACATCTGAGCAGAGGTTCTAGGTTACATTCATACATGGTCCTTGGTTGCATGTCAGTCTCAGAAAAGACCCTGTGCCCAGATATATTTGGTCCTTGTGGAGCTCCTATCCTTTCCTCATCAGACTAACTCCCCTTCTTTCTTATGATTCCCTGTACTCTGCCAAAGGTTTGGTCATGAGTCTTTGCTTTGAAAACACTGCTAGTTAGAGTCTTTCAAATGCGCTCAGTAGACTCCCATCTTATGTTCAATGTGCATCCCATCTGTCTTTCTAAATGAGGATTGATCATTTTACCCCATGTCCGCTCTCTTGATTATCTTTTATAGGTGTATAGATTTAATTATGTTTATCATATCTTGTAGGTCTATATAAGTGAGTATATACCGTGTTTGTCTTTCTCCTTCTGGGATATTTCAATCAGGATGATCTTTTCTAGATCCCACCATTTGCCTGCAAATTTCATGATTTCCTCCTTTTTGATTGCTGAGTAGTATTCCATTGTGTAAAAATACCACAATTTCTGTACCCATTCCTCTGTTGATGGACATCTGGGTTGTTTCCAGGTTGTGTCTCAGATTTCTAAGACATTTTGTGCCTGAATATTTTTAGATATGGCATTTTCTTTGACTAAGGTATTTATTTCTTCTAGCTTGTCGTCAATACCCGAGATTCCTTATTCCATTATTTGTATTCTGTTAGTGAGGTTTGCTTCAGATGTTCCTGATCAAGTCCCTAAATTGTCTCATATTGATTTTGCCTTATAGATTCTACTTCCACTTTCATGTTTTAAGTAGTTTCTTTCTTTTTTTCATTTCAATTGTTGTATTTTCATATATTTGATTAAAGGATTTATTCATACTTTTTTTAAGGTCTTTGCGCTTGTCTGTAAGAACCATTTTTAAGTCCTTACATTGTGCTTCAGATATTTTGCATTCCTGAGGGCCTAGACTGCTGCGGGGTTGCTGAGCTCTTAGGAGATGTGTCTTGTCCTAGTTATTAGTAATTGTGTTTTTAGGCTGGCATCCACATATCTGGACTTTGGATGATTGTAATTCTAGGTGTTTATATCTGGTCTTGCCCTTGTCTTGTGGGTTTTCAGATCTCTGGTTTCTGTTTGCCTTTCTGAAATATAGAAGGTTATGGCGGCTGTCAGTGCTTGATAGAGTGCTCCAGTGTTCCTGCCAGATGTGAGCACTGGTGATTCTGGGTAGAACTTTTCCTAGGTATCAGCAGATGACACACAAGAATGGGGATGGACTAACAGGAAGAGAGACTGAGAAGATCCAGAAGACAGAGAAAATCTGCAAGGAGGATTTGTGGAGTCTACAGAGAATGTAGAAAGAGAAAGAAGACAGGCTCCTACAAGCCATCTGCCAGCAGGCTGGAGAAGAGACTGGAAATTGGTTTTAAAGCATGGGAGGGAATTAAAGACCACCCTACCTGATTCTCTGGCCACCTGGCCAGAACATTTCCATGATAGAGTGTGGAATGTGTTGGTTCCTGCGGCTATATAGGGGACAAGATGCTTAGTTCCTTAAAAAAGGGATCAAGAGGAAAGAGAGGCCACAGTAGGTGGTCTGATACAAGCCTTGGGATAAGGCTGGAAAACAGAGATTGGAAGATGGGAAGGAGAGTGAAAATCTGCTTACCTGATTCTCTAGCCATGTAGCCAGCAGGGATTCAGAGAAACAGTTGTAATTCTTACAGTTGCTCAGAGCCCAAGCCACTGCCTGTGAGTATTCGGTTCATGTGACCCTCTTTCAAGGTACCCAAGCTCTCCCACTAATCTCCGTGCACTAACAAGACTTCCTCACCTTACTGTTAAGGTCAACATTAAGAATCTGATTAGTGAAAAAACAGAATGAACTCATTTTCTATTTGGTGCCTCCAACTCTTGAAAATCAAGCGGGAAACGTAGGAGGGCTGATTTCATTCTATAATTCTCAATTCCGCTTGCCAAAGGTGAATTAAGAACAGGTAAATCAATTAAATAATCCTCTATCCCTAAGGAAATAGAAGCTGTCATCAAAAGTTTCCCATCCAAAAAGAAAAGCCCAGGGCCAGATGTTTTCAGCGCACAATTCTACCAGACTTTCAAAGACGAGCTAAGACCAATACTCTTCAAACTATTCCACAAAATAGAAACAGAAGGAACATTACTAAACTCATTCTATGAAGCCACAGTCACCTTGATACATAAACATCACAAAGACCCAACAAAGAAAGAGAATTTCAGGCCAATCTTTCTTATGAACATCAATGAGAAAATACTCAATAAAATTGCAAACCGAATCGAAGAACACATCAAAGATATCATCCACTATGACCAAGTAGACTTCATCCCAGGCATGCAAGGGTGGTTTAATATATAGAAATCCATCAATGTAATCCACCATATAAACAGACTGAAAGAAAATGATCACATGATAATCTCCTTAGATGCTGAAAAAGCATTTGATAAAATCCAACATTCATTTGTTTAAAGTCCTGGAGAGATCAGGGATACAAGGCACTTACTTAAACATAGTAAAAGCAATATACAGCAAGCCTATAGCCAATATCAAACTAAATGGAGAGAAAGTTGAAGCAATCCCACTGAAATCAGCGATACTCTCTCCATACCTCTTTACGTAGTACTTGAAGTCCTTGCTAGAGCAATAAGACAATTAAAGGAGATCAAAGGAATTCAGTTTGGAAAGGAAGAAGTCAAAGTATCATATAATTCTTAATTTGTTGGCAAATCCTTATAAATTATGAAGGGGCTTATCATCCTAATAACAAAGCCACATGACTGTGTAAATGTTATAGATGTTTTAGGTTTTACTTTAAATAAGCAAATGCTTATAATAAATTTATCTTTCTCCCTAGGCTATTTGATATGACAAAAAGAAAATTTCAATTAATATTTTTTTTCACTGTTCAGCTTCCTAATATTAAATTGTATTAAATACTCAACTTATATTAACTATTTTAAAATGTTTAAACTTTATAGAATGTACTTGGCATGGAATAATGAATTGTCACGGAAAAGAAAGGTCATTTTCCTGAGTACGAAATTTTATTATCTTCTGATTAACATCTCCGCATGTTATATGTTAAAATGTTTGTGTGTTCCTGCCAAGTGAATTTTCCAGGAACACAAGATGTTCCTCGTCAGGCTGTTGTTATTGCTTTGATCTAGTGGTGTCTGGTACTTCTGAACACCACGGAGTTACTATTATCTTCTTTGTATTTAATAAGATACATATTGTAAGTCTTAAGGACATAATTACTTATCTAGTGGTTAATTAAGATTTCACACACTATTGGTGCTAATTGAGGCTTTTCTAATTTCATCATTCCTTGGATAATCATTTATACTTTTTCTATATTTAAACAAAAGATAAAGAGGTGATACAATTTTAACATAAGAAGATGTGCTTCTTTTTCATTTTTTAGTTTTCTATATCAACATATTTAAATATATTCACTAATTAATTCTCGCTAATTAAAAGTTTACTGATATCTCTATTTAAGCATACACTCACTCAACTGAAGAACAGCTAAGCAGAAATCTACTCAAACTCTATTCTCTATTACTCTATTCTTTTGACATAGCATTGTTATTTTTTGAGAGTTTTTTTTTTTTCTTTTCTTTTCTTTTTTTGTATAAGAATTTCTAGGGAAATCGAAAAACTTCCTTGCACCAATCCTAGAGTCAACAACTTTTTCTCTAAGGGATGTTGAGATTTTTTTTGTGTGTGGGGGTTCTTTCTTTCTTTCTTTCTTTCTTTCTTTCTTTCTTTCTTTCTTTCCTCTTTTCTTTCTTTTTTTTTTTTTGTTAAGAGTTAATAAAGGAATTTAAAATACAAGCATTTTTTTCTTGTTTTTGTTTTTTTCGTTCTTTTTTTTTTTTTTTTTTTTTGAGACTCTGTGTAGCCTTGGTTGTCCCGGACTTGTTCTGTAGACCAGGCTGGCCTCGAACTCATAGAGATCTGCCTGCCTCTGCCACCCTGAGTGCTGGGATTACAGGAGTGTGTCTACATGCCTTCTGGATTCTTGGTTCTTAACTGTGGTGAGAAGTAATACTTCTGGGCATCCTAATTTGGGGAACACAAACACAAGCCTATGAAATTATTCATTCTCTCTCTCTCTCTCTCTCTCTCTCTCTCTCTCTCTCTCACACACACACACACACACACACACACTCAATCTCTGTTCTGTGATTTTCATCCATTGAAAGACTTTTCTGTGACAGTTTCATTGTAAACTTGAGTTACAGCAACTAGTCTGGTTATCCTCAAACTCTTATCCTTAACTTTCTCATTTCACCCTCAGCAATGTGTCAGAGCTAAGCTGTTCTATACCTCTGCCAACATTCTATGTTGACTTGTCTTCATTTCAGCCTTTTAAATGGTTGGACAACATACATCAATAGTTCTCAAGCTTTCTATTGCTGCTACCATTTAATACAGTTTCTCAGGGTATGGTGACCCCCAATCATAAAATTACTTTATTGCTACTTCAAAACTGTAATTTTGCTAATGTTAGTTAGTATACATTTGACATACAGATTTTCTGTTATGCAACGCCAAAATTGGTTGTGACCCACAGGCTGAGATTTAACTGACACTTCTCAACTATTTAAATAGTCTAGCTTTGTGAAATATCTGCTTTTGTTTAGTTTTTAGTTGTCTATCCATCTATCTCTCTGTCTGTCTATCCATCTAGCTATTTTTTCACCTATTACCTCCTGATCAGTTCCCCTCCCTCCTCTTCTTGCAGCCCCCTCCACCCACCCACCTTTCCTCTTCCCCAGATCCATACCTCCTCTGTTTCCCTTCAGAAAAGAACATACCTCCTAGAGAAATCAAACAAACATGGCATAACAAGTTAGGAGAAGACTAGGTGTGTACCTCATATTTTAATTGTCTATTTTTGGGTGACTCTACTGTGTGTTTTGTAAATAGTTTTGTTAGATATGTTATAAAGAAAATGAAACCATGAAGAGTTAAAAGTCATGGAATCAAGGAAGTCCAAATTTTTGTCTGCCATGACTCACCATGGAAAATCTTATTGAAACCATATAAAAATGAGAAAATTAGAAAGAGATGGTAAATTTCCCATGAAGTTAAATTTATTCATCATCTTGTTTTGTATCTTTTTCTCATTTTACTGGATCAAAATGCTTTCTACTTTATGACAGCATAGTAATAGTCACATAAGACGATAATAGATGAGTAAGTATACACAATTATTAATTAAAAATGAATCTTTAGTTATATTTATTTCATTTAGAATATCCACAGAAGTCAGTAAAACAAAAAGCTTTTTGGAAGTCACTAAATTTTAGAAAGGAAATTACATATATAAAACAATGGAAAATCGGATTTTTAATGCAACCTTTCTCTCATCTCAATGAGTGCTAGAATATCTTTTATAATATTCATGACATTCATGGTTGTACTGGGCAGATTACAGCCTGCACAATTCCATTAATCACATATATTCTTACACATGCATGAAAAAATATAACAAGTCTTTTTTTTAAAGAGTACGTTAAATAATCTACTTTTAGGACTCTTTTATTCCAACTCAGATGAATTTGAAGAAGGCTGCTAAAATAACTTGCACAATTGGATGACAAGGTCACATTGAAAAATCTCTGAAAACCATGATGAAGAAAGATGTTTACCAAAGTTAGCTTGCTGCCTTCTTACAACAACAACAAAAAGAAAAAAAAAAAAAAAAAAAAAAAAAAGCAGAGCCTAGAAGAAATTCTTGCATGAGAAAAGGCCCAGTTGGTTTTAAAAGTATATGCAATATAATGTACTTTACAGTGGTGACTTTTTTTAAATTTAAATTTTTTTTTTTTACAATTTTTCACTTAACCTACCAATTGTAGAACTCTTCCTTGTCTCCTCCCTCTTTCCACTTATTCTTCTGCTCTAGATCTCAGAAAGGGGGTCCCTACTCTCCTACCATATGACACCCCTCCTCCCACCTATCAAATCTCATCAGGACTGCCTGCATCCTTTTCCTCTGTGGCCTGGCAATGGCCCCCACCAGGGGGAAGTGATCAAAGAGAAGGCTACAGAGTCCATGTCAGGGTCCCTTTACTAAGAGATCCACGTGGAGACTGAGCTGTCTATGGGCTGCATCTGAGCAGGGGGTCTAGATCTTCTTCATGCTTGGTCCTTGGCTGGTGCATCAGTCTCTGCAGACCCCCTGGGCCCAGATTTGTTGGCTCTGTTGATCTTATGGAGCTCCTGTCTGCTCTGGGTTTTCTCACTCCCTGCACTCTGCCCAAAGTTTAGCTGTGAGTCTTAGCATCTGCTTTGATCCTCTGCTGGATGAAGTATTTCAGAGGACATTTATTAGGCTTCCATCCTGTTCTCTCTCTTCAACTGCTTCTGGTGTTTATTCTATTTGCCCTTCTGAATCATGAAATTTGCAGGCAAATGGATGGAATTAGAACAGATCATACCGAGGGAGGTAACCCAGAACCAGAAAGACATTCATGGAATATACTCACTTATATGCGATATTAGCCATACAATACAGGGTAACCATACTAAAATCCACAGACCTAAAGAAGCTAAATAAAAGGGAGAACCCTAGGGAAGATGTTTAATTCTCATTCAGTGGTGATTTTCCTAAAGTGAATTCTCAGAGAAAGAGCACTCGTGTTTAGAGAAAAAGGAAGCCTATTTTAAGTAGGACGAACTTTGCCTCCTAATTGTGGTATTTGTCCTTAAAGCATATAGGGTTTTTATTTTAACCACACAATATAATTACTACATAACATGCAAATGAGCAGGGAGGTTTAGAAAGCATTTAAATTATGGAATTGTTTGACACTGAATTACGCTATATAATTCTCTTTCTGGCTGGAGAATGCAAACCCTGCAACCACTCCTGAATGTGCTAATTGCTTTCCTCTGTAGTTCACAGAAAGAACTGATAGTCATCTTAATAGAAATGGCCTTCACGGTTCCTAATCCCCTTTCCTAGCTGAACTCATATTGAAAATAAACGATACCTGACAGTAATGTTGGTTAGGACGCTCTTTCTCCTGCTCCTTATTCCCATCATCACTGTGCTAGTTTATAACACTATTCAAGGATGAGGGACTGCCCTGGCCCTATCCACAGCCTCCCAAATTAATTCTTTTCAGTTGCAATATTACCAATTCACGCAACATATTTCCCTGATCATAGTGTTTTACTCAGCCAATGATTCATTGGCTGCAGCCAAAAGACTATTTAATTTTCAGCAAAGATTTCCCAGGCGGTTGCTAGAACTCTAGCAATACTCAGATGTGCCTCAAATTCTCTCCCCAACCCCCTTACCTTGGAAAGTCTCCTGAACTACAAAAGAACATTAAAAAAAAAGAAAGAAAGAAAGAAAGAAAGAATGAATGAATGAATGAATACAACACAAGGGAAAATTATAACCAGTTTATATGTTTTGTAAGATTTAATAGCATAAATATTACTATACTCACTAATGAAAAGTTATAATAAAGTTAAGTATTTTTGATAGATTGAAATAAATTAACAAAGACAGCAAAAAAAAGTGTGACTTGTTTTTTTTTTTATATCCCCTTTCCTCTCTCCTTGTCTTTCTTTCTCCTTTCCTTCCTCATTTCCCCCA
This sequence comes from Psammomys obesus, assembly GCF_907164565.1. NCBI lineage: Eukaryota > Metazoa > Chordata > Mammalia > Rodentia > Muridae > Psammomys > Psammomys obesus. The sequence continues at coordinate 39,455,206 of NW_026592118.1, read as the reverse complement.
TCTTTATCTCTCTCTACTCTTTCTCCCAGTCATTTCATCCCTCCTTTTTCTTTTCTTCCTTCCTTTATTTTTGGAAAAAAAGGATAAATCAATTTATTTCATATATTTACTTCAGATCAAACACCCATTTATAGACAGTTCCACTATTGCTTCTAAGTAACATATACTTTTTATAAAGCCAAACTATAAAATCATTATAGTCCACTGTTTTACAGTATAGAAATTTATTCATTCCTTCTGATTTTGTTGATTTTATTTTGGCCCATTTGGTGATATAATATCTAAATTACAGAGACTGTGAGTATACATTAGAAACAAATATTCTTTAAGGTAACTCAAGGAATGGAAAACTCTTTTTTACAGACAGGTCAAGCTTGCAGCCAGTTGTTTCATGACCTGTAAGTTAACAACAGATTTTGAATTTGAAAATATTTTTAGAATAGCATACACATACACAAACATTATGGAAAAATCTAATGTGAGTGTGCACTAGCAAAATTTTACTAATTTATTTGCATCTTGTCTATGTTTGCTACCACAGCAAATCTAGATAAAAGCTGCCTAGTCCTCTAAACACAAAGAATTGTGTTTATTGTTGATGATGTTTTGAATTTTTTATGTGTGTGGGCATTTTTGTCCGCACGCTTGTCTGTGACTATGTGCATGCCTAGTACCTGCATACACCAGAAGAGACCATCTAATTTCCTATAACTCGGGTCATAGAGAGTTGTTAGCCACCGTGTGCATGCTGGGAATCAAACTCAGATTCTCTGGAAGAGAAGCCAGGTGCTTTTGACTGCCAAGTCTTCTCTCCAAGCTCATAAAGGAGGTTGTTGAATGTGTGTATGTGGTATATGTTTTGTGAATGGACCACCTAGTGTACGTGTGTGTATGTGTGTGTTTATATACGCATGGGACATGCTGGATTTCTTCTTCAATTTTTCTCCACCTAATTTTTTATTTCAGTTTATTGTGCCAACTTATGTTCCACAATAAACACACTGAATTTATGTGCGGGAACATTGTAAGAAAAATCTAAACTTACTCTGTATCATCAATAAAATCTGCATGATTAATCATATATGTGCATACATGTGGAGGACACAAACAGGTACCCATACGCAATCAAAATCTCCATCAACCTTCCAATGACTATATTATGTATCAATAGATATCTAAGGAAATAAAAAGAAAACCTAAGAAAATGTAGTTAATATATAATTACCACTTTTAGAATTTATAAAATGTTGTTCAATTTTTCTATAAATAACAACTCTATTTTTTCAAATTTATGTATTTTATTTGAGAATTTCTTATATAAGTACACTGTATTTGCATGTCATACCGTGTCTCCTTTTGTGTCTCTCCAATCGCCACTTTCAATTTCATGATTTCTTTTATATCTATTTGTTTACATATATACACACATATATATTGTTATACATATATAACATACATATATAATATTGTATAGATATTATGTGTATGTGTGTAACCTAGTGACTCAGTTAGCATTGCACTTCCCTGGATGTTTTTAGGAATGGCCTAAATGTGGGATAGGAATCTTGTCCCAGAAAAAAACACAAAGAGAGAAAAGAACTAAAACAGGTCCTTTCTCTCTCTGCAGCCACTGATGGCTTGCAGCTCATCATTTAGGGGTAGAGTCTTGTGAAAAGTTTTGCCATCTATATCAGGATGCCCATTTCCCACCTCAGTTTTTTGAGATGGACTCTTTCACTGAACCTAGACCTCACTGAACCTGCTGGGGTGGGAATACCGAGAAAAGCCAGGTTTTTTTTTTTTTTTTTTATCTCCACCTCTTCAGTGTTGTGTTGTGGGCGCACTGCTCGACAGCCTTGATGCTGATGTTGACAGTCAAACTCAGGTTCTCAGGTTTGTGCAGAAAGCGCGTTACTAAGTAAGCGATTTCCTCAGAACCTCAAACCCTAAAACATATTTTTATGACCTTTCACAGAAAATCCTGCTAACTCCTTCTATGAACTTTGTATGATTTTATAGGACATTATTAATTCCATACCTTGCGGTAACAGTCTGATCGGAATCTAGACTCAGGAGAAGGCCAAGACTGTTGTTTGCCTATGGATGACACTAGACTATGACTAAATGTATGCACTGAGGTTGAGCACATCTTCTTTCTTAAAATTTATGTCAAAAACCACTTATTGAAAATGTGTAAAATAATTTTATATTTTCTTGCAGAACTGTTTTCAGCTTTGTTCTAAAAAATCATATTTTGACAAAAAAAGATGGCATTTCCCCCCTAAAAGTTACTTCCAACTTATCTTGAAGTACATTTTTGCTAACAAATTTAGGATTGGGAGCCGTACATTTCTGTTCTCATACTTTGTCAACAATATACTTTTTCTTTTAATTAATGCAAATCAAAAGTAATTTCTTAGAGTAAATTCTTTTAAAAAGTCTTTTACACACCTTAAAATAATGTAATAGTGTGATTTCTAAATGTCTTCAATATTATTTGCAAAAAGTTAAGATAATGTTTTTATCCTAAAAATTAGGTTCTGTTTCTGAATAAATATGACAACCAGGATGAATTCCTATGCACAGACATATTGTCATATCTTGATATTAATTTTTTCTGCAGGAATTAGAATTTTAGAATTACAAATTCAGTTATTCATTACATTAAAATACTGAATAAGAAAAAGGTCAACCAAATTAATTTATCATTGATTTAGTACTTATTTGTCATTATTCTTCTAGACCTTCCTGAAAGAAGGCTACATTATCTATCAACGAATTACACTCTGTATAATTTTTAAGTGAGTAAGCAGTATGTATTTTGATTAATTTATATCTGTATTGATTACAGTTTGGAAATCTTCCAAATTAAAGTTCATAATATTAAAAATTACTTAGCATGAGTACAGTTGACAGAATATAGAGTTAATTACAACTTACCATAGTACTATATTATATTTTCTTGTAGAATTAATGATCTAGTTTGAAGGCAGATGCTAAAAACGTGCTGGGACCCTCTACATTAGCCCCAACCAAAGAAGACAGATTTTTAAAGCAGGTATAAAGTATACTGTGGAATTTGTTAATCCCATTCTATAAAATCTCATAACTGTATACATATACCCAGACAAAATGCTGATGAGTCTAATACATATATGAAAGAAATTAAAATATCACTTGAGAGAAATATCATTTCAATTTCACTTGGTAACACTTGACTGAAGTAATATTTTCTTGAAAACTTTGTAGATATTTTCGCAATCCTTCTTTCAGATATCAATTTCTATTTATGTTTATTTCCTTGGAAACCTGTTCAGCTCCAAGAGCAAAAGAATATTGAAGATTCTGTAACTATAACTGAAACTTATAAGAAAAAAGAAAACCTATGGTGTCCAACAGGCTAAGACTTTTAGAGGCCTCAAAAACACATGAGTTTCTTCTTGAAAAATGAGGTTGAAATCAAAGGTGACAGGAAAAAATATATTCAGGAGAGTCCTCTTTCTTATTTTGGTTCTGTTCAATGGAGTAGGGAGAGCATGTTTTTGTTTTTTTAATTAAATTTTGCTTTTTTTTTACATTAATTACATTTTATTCACTTTGTGTCCCGCTGTAGCTCCCTCCTTTATTCCCTCCCAATACCACCATCCCTCACTCATCTCCTCCCATGACCCTCTCCAAGTCCACTGATAAGGGAGGTCCTCCTCTCCTTCCATCTGACCCTTGCTTATCAGGTCTCATCAGGACTGGCTGCCATGTCCTCCTCTATGTCCTGGCAAGGCTGCGCCTTCCTCAGGGGGAGTGGTCAAGGAGCCAGGCACTGAGTTCATGTCAGAGACAGTTCCTGTTCTCCTTACTAGGGAACCCACTTGGATACTGAGTTGCAATGGGCTACATCTGAGCAGGGGTTCTAGGTTATATGTGAGAGCATGGTTCTTATAAAAAAATATGTGTTCATGATATTTGGCTCCTGAAATACTTTCTTAAGAATTGTTGCTCCACAAAGAGAGCAACAGAACCAAAAAATCTGGGCACAGTGTTTTTTGTTTTGTTTTGTTTTTTGGTTTGTTTTTTGTTTTTGTTTTGTTTTGTTTTTTTGTTTTTTTGTTTTTTTGAGACTGGTTCTCCAACCAAGGTCCATACATGAAGATAACCTAGAACCCTTGCACAGATGTAGCCCATGGCAGCTCAGTCTCCAAATGGGCTCCCTAGTAATGGGAACAGGGGTTGTCTCTGACATGAACTCAGTGGCTGGCTCTTTGATCACTGCGTCTTGAGGGGAGGGAAAGCCTTACCAGGCCACAGAGGAAGACAATGCAGTCAGTTCTGATGAGAGCTATAAACTAAGGTCAGAGGAAAGGGAAGGAGGACTTCCCCTATCAGTGGACTGGGGAAGGGGCATGGAAGGATGTGAGGGAGGGAGTGTGGGATTGGGGCGGATGAAGGAGGAGGCTACAGCTGGTATACAAATTGAATAAATTATAATAAATTAAAAAATGAATATTCTCATTCCTTACTGTCCTTAATACTTTAGACCTGATATATATGTATATATACATATATTGCATGTAATATACATGTGTACATATATCTACATATATACGTAGATATGCATGTGTTTTATGTGTCAGGTTTCCTTAAAACTATAATGCTATTTCATCTGTGTTTTCATTTTCTCACCTTTATTTTTCTAGGATCAACCATGATTACATTTACACAAAAATAACCATTTTGTTTAATAGAAGAAAAAAAGAGAACCGAAAGTCTCACCCAACTCTGATGCCTCTAAACCACATCTTTTGACTGCCTGCACATTAACAACATCAATGACATATTTTATATTAAAAGTTATATCTGTATTAGTTCTTTGAAATTTTTGTACAATTTGTTTTGATCATGTTCATCTCCATTCCCCAATTCTTTCCATATTACTCCTCCTTTCTTATCTACCTAGCCATGAGTCTTTTGTTTTCCCATCTAAAATAACTATTTTATTCGTTGATTAATTTTCATTGAGAAAGTATCTAAATATTTGGAAAGCATAACGGAGAAACTGAGGCCATGTTAAACACTTCAGTGTGGAGATCAGCACTGTTGGAAAGTTTGGAACGCCCCTCCCATATTTTCACAATGATGTATTCAGAGCTCATGCTTCTTGTTAATAATTTATGATATTCTGGAATGCCATTAAGCACGAGAGGACCGGTGCAAACACAAACTCATAGACTAGGGTGGCATGTACAGGGACGACACAGGTCTAAGTGGGGGTTTTAGCTCTGAGAAAGAAAGTGAACTCAAGGCTCCAGCCCTCACTGAGAAGCCATACCAAATTGATAACCACTTGCAAATGAGAAATTAGTTTTCTCCAAAGAAGTCTCTGAAACTGTAAGTCTAAAGCACCTTTTTTATATTATAAAAGATTTATACCAAGTATTTTGTCTTGGTCTCAGAAAACTAACTAACATAAGTCCCTTTAAATATAACTTTTTAAAGTTTTTGATAAATGCGACTAGGCTATATTTATATTAAATTTTATGACATTATGGTATTATAATAACCTGACAACTTAACGTATGTGTAAATATGAAGGGTCTACAATCTTTATATTTGCAGTTTATGAATTTTTGAGCTACGAGCCTACTATGATTTACACCTAGCTCTGCATGGTGTCAGTTACAATCCTGGGATAGGAGCCGCAGGATCACAATGTAAAAAACTTATTTATATGGAATATCAATTTTACTTCAATGAAGTATGTAAATGCCCATCACATTGGACGGTTTATATATATAAGTATATATATATATTTATTTATATATTTAATAGTATGACCCTTTTAATAACTTAATCACTAAAGCTTCTTAGAAGAGTGCTAGTATATGTCTTCCTCTCTTGGGAATATTCTTATTTTGGCCGTTTGTATTTCCATACAAATTTTGCAACCACACATATTTAGTTCCCCAGGTTTTATAGGTCATTTTTTTAAAAAAAAGTTAATATAATGTGTTCACGTGTGTTACTTTTTATTAATATATTTTCCCACATAACTTTGTTTAAAATTTTTATGCTTTGTCTTTTATTACTTCTTTCACCATTTGGAAAATGCTCTTCTAAGTATAATCTGTATTTGAATTCTCTGTTCAGTGCATCTACTGCCTGTCCTTTAGCTAGTACACAACATATATAAGCTTTGAATTATGTACTATGACTATTCTAGAATTGTTATTTTTCAGGTGGTTTTGACTATATCTAATACTGTACATTTCCAGAACTGTTTGCTTAGGCTCAAACTAAATTTTCAGACAACTTGGTGTTTCAACATTGGTTTTGCATGTATCTGTCTATTAAATTAGACTAAAATGTTTGAGTTCACTTGTTGTAAGACCTGTTATGTTACAAATGGAAGATTATAAATTAAATTTCTCAATCATTAGCTGCTAGAATAGAAATGGATATAGTTGATTTATTTTGCCTTTCTACAGTCACACATTACAAAGCTCATTAATTAATGTAAGTTGAGGTTTCATTAGTACCTTCGAGTTTGTTGCATATATCACTTTTATCATTTGTGAACACTTTTTCACAGATTGTAACTCTTTGCTCTTTTTACTATTCATGCTTCTCTTCATAGGGTTTCCAATACATTGTTACTTGTAATGAGCAAAAGCCAGGATCCTTACCCTATTTATAATCTTAGATAAAAAGGCATTCAGTATGTAATATTAAGCATAATGTCTAGGCACGATTTCAGGGCTTTCTGTGGAAGATTTTCATATTGTACTGATGAGTTTTACTATACATGAGTGTTATATCTTCTATGTATACTATATTCATAAAATAAGTGATACATACTTGTCTTCTTATCCCATGTTCTGAAATTGTTTTATAAAACATTACTATGATTCTTTAAGAAGCTGATACGATTTACAAATAAAAGTACTTTGGTCTGCTTTTGAAGGTTTTTGAATGACATTTCATTGATAATGTAGAGGAAGGGGCCACGCTGTTACTCTTAGGTGGGGGTGGATATTTGGGTTCCTAATTGGAATTTTCTTGGATTAGGAGAGCCTCATCTCCGCCCCTCACATATCTTCTATAAAGACAGGGAAGTTTTGGATGGTTTTGTTATTTCTAGATAATGATGAGAACCCCTCTACTCATCCATGCTGACACGACAAAGGCAAGAGCAAATTGAACAACTTTTGAATGTTCTTGCTGATGGAAGTCCAGAATCCCTATTGTGATCTCTACTGACCTTGAGTTGGGGTTTCATTCAACTCCAGCAGGAAAGCTGTCTGTTACCTCTCTTTGTTGGTTCAGATAAAAGTATAATCTTTTCTGTAGTGTTTTGCCTAAGTGACAAATTATTGTTCTGTGGTACTTTATCTTACAATAAGTTGTCTCATCTATTAAGTTAGAGAAACCAGCTTCAGCTGGAATTTTTTCTGTGTTTATCTATTGGCTTTTCTAGGCTTTCAGTTTTATGCAAGCATAAGGCTTAGAGAACTACAAATCTATGGAACTCATCACCATATTCATCAAAAAAACTAGAAATACTGCATTTTAGATGAAAAGAAAATTCCTTTTAAACATCATGTTTTTCCATTCAAGTTATTAGGTTATACTATGTAAGGCTTCAACATTTTATTTTACTTTTAGTGCTGGGGATTGAAAGTCCTGGGCCTAGTGCACACAAATCAATTGTTTTTTTTTTTTTTTTTTTCCAGTGAGCTAAGTGGCAAGACCAATGTTTTATTTGAAGCTATAAACTTCCCTTTCTTAACAGTATACTAGATAGGACACTGACAGTTAAATTTGAATAGTGCATCATTTTCTCTGCTTCCAGATAGCATAGATAATCTACTAAAATAATGTCACCTTTGTATTTCTCAAGACTTCTTGTTAATATGAATAGCTTTATAGTTTCTCAAAGCTGCAAACTCTTACATTCGTTATGATGAGCTATTAAGTCAATTTAAATTGTGCTACAACTAAGGAAGGAAATATAAGAAGAAAATATCTTCCCAGCGAGACTCTTTTGCAAGCACCCTTAAATGACTGTTCCCAGAATCATTTGGCAGTAAAGGAAGGAAAAGCAGAGTGAATACTAGTCACTGATACTACACCAAATAAAGTGGCATGGCCTCTACACTGTCCAGGAGACCATGTGTTAGGAACTGGCTTGAATATGTCACAGCATAAATGAGATTTAGCCAGCTTGATAATTTTAGTCCAGACTTCTCAGATAGCTGCTGCATTTCAGATAATGCCAAGCCACATGAACATGCCAATTTTTGGATTCTTTCAGACCTAGTAAATTCAGCCAACTGTCCCTCTAATTGCTAAGATTTCTCATCTGGAACATACCTGGGAGAGGTCCAAAAAAGAAGAGATTCTGGTAAATCAGCTTTTCTACTAAGTTTTATATTAAGTGAACACTATCCTCATGAATTTTTGTCATATTTATGTTTCTAATCTATTTATTTTCCCAACTGAAAATCAAAAGCAAATCTTGATACAGCTACAAGAAGATTGATATAGATCAAACTCACTCAAAAAGAAAGTTGATGCCTATAAAATGATTATGTCCCTCCATATCTTGCATAGTCCTCTGATAAACTATGTAAGATGTACACTTATAATTTTCTTATTTTTATTTATATTATTTTAATATTCTGGGCTACATGAGGACATTTTAATGCTAATATATAAATATGACTTGACCATATCCCTTCATCTATCCTGCTACCCGCTTTCTCTCTGCCCAGTTACTCTTCTTTATTCCTCTAGATTAATTGACTTCTTCGTTCATTCCATATACACGCAGAGTAATCTATGAATCTACATAAGATGTAGAACCCACAAATGAGAAAAATGTTACATTTTTCAGAGCTTTATGTAATTCTCTTAATATGAATATCTTTAGTTGTATCCATTGTCCTCCAAACGACATACCTTTATTAGCTATTAAATAGCAGTTCTTGTCTAGCATGGCATTGTGTATATGAACCAGATTTTCCGTATCTATGCTTCTGTTGATAGATACCTCATCTGGTTTCATAACTGAGCTATTTGAAAAGTGCTGAAATAAACATTTATATGCAAATATCTGTATGGCATTGATTTGGAGTCATTAGGGTCATCTGATACGCTCATTTTTGTTTGCTTGAGGAACATTAGGATTGATTTCTATAGTGGCTGGCTGGACATGTTCATATTCCCAGGATTGGTAGACAAAGATTTCCTTTTATCCATAGTCTCACCAATATTAGTTATTTTCTTGATAACTATAATTTTGACAAAGTGAAATGGAATATTGACATAATTTTTATTTATGCTGCCATCATAGATGGTAGTGTCAAATATATATCATATGTTTATCATGTCCTATTATTATTTTAATTTATGTGTACTTACTTTACACCCGAAGGGTACCTCTTCCTCTTCTCCTACTGGTTCCTCCTTCCCTCCTTAATTTGTTCATCTCCCTCTCCCTCCAGAAAAGGGGAGCTCCCTTCCCCCGTTACCAACCCTCCCCAGCACATAAAGTCGTATTAGGACTGAGAATATCCTCATCCACTGAGGCCGGGCAAGGCAGCTCTGCCAGGGAGAAGAGCTCCAAAAGCAGGCAATAGAATCAATGTTAGAAACAGCACTCCCCCCCACTTCCAGTTGCCAAGCCGCCCATTAGCTACATATGTGCAGGGGGCCTACATCCAGACCACGCTTGCTCCTCAGTTGATGTCTCAGTTTCTGCAAGCCCCCACGGGTGTGGGTTAGTTATCTTTGTTGATCTTCTGGTATTCCTAAAAGTCCTTCCATCTTTTACCCCAACACTTCTACAAGATCCCTGAGCCCTGCCACATGCTTGGTTGCAAGCCCCAGCATCTGTCTCCATCTGCTGCAGGCTGGAGCCTCCCAGAAAACAGTCATGTTAGGCTCCTGTCTGCAAGCACAGCAGAGTACCATTCGGGGGCTGGCTTTATACCGTGGTGGGTCTCAGGTTGGGCCAACCATCAGTTGACATTCCCTCATACTCTGTTCCCTCTTTATCCCGACACTTCTTGTAGGCAGGGTAATTTTTGGATCAAAGGTTTTATGGGTGGACTGTCTTATTTTTAACAACCCGTGTCTTATATATGTGCACATACCTTAATATTTGTATTTATTCACTTTGTATACCAGCAGTAGCCCCCTCCCTCATCCTCTTCCAATCCTGTCCTCCTTTTCACTTCTTCTCCTACGCTCCTCCCCAAGTCCAGTAATAGGGGAGGTCCTCCTCCCCTTCCATCTGACCCTAGCCTATCAGGTCTCATCAGGGCTGGCTGCATCATCTTCCTCTGTGGCCTGGCAAGGCTCCACCCCCCAGGGGTAGGTGATCAAAGAGCTGGCCACTGAGTTCATGCCAGAGACAGCCCCTGCTCCCCTTACTGGGGCATCCACTTGGGAACATATTAAAATCTTAAGTCCTAAAGAAGCTAAAAAAACAAGAAGCATCCGAGGGAAGAGGCTGAAACCTAACTCAGCAGGGCAAACAGGAAAGACATCAGAAGTAGGAGAAGACAAGGAACAGGACAGGAGCCTTCCACAGGGGGGCCTCTGCAAGACTCTACACATCAGGGTATTGAAGGAGATACTGAGACTCATAGCCAAACTTTGGGCTGAGTGCAGGAAACCTATGGAAAAGAGGGAGACAGAAATTCCTGGAGAGGACAAGAACTCAACAAGGAAGCCAACAGAGCCAAAAAACCTGAGTCCCGGGAAGCCTGCAGAGACTAATATTCCAACCAATGACTATGCATGGAGAGGACCTAGACACTCTGCTCAGAAGAAGCCCATAGGCTGCTCAGTTCCCAAGTGGACTGTTTTGTTATTTTGAAAATTTTCAACCAGTTAGTACATGTTAGGAATTTTTAAAATATTTTGATTAGTATTTAAAATACCTTTTGTATTCTATGGTTAATATGTTCGTATGATACTGCATAGTCCTAAGTATTGATCAGTTAGTGGCTGCTTTATACAATATATAAGCAGTTTCAAAGTTAGTTTGGAGGATCCAGCAGGGGATCAAAATAGATGCAGAGACTTGCAGCCAAACTTTGGGCAGAGAGCAGGGAGTCTTATGGAAGAGCAGGGGGATAGAAGGACCCTGAGGGGTCAAGAGCTCCACAAGGAGACCAACAAAGCCAAAAATAGCTGGGCTGATGGGGTCCTGCAGAGACTGATGCATCATCCAAGGACCATGCATGGAGAAGACCTAGACCTCTTGCTCAGAGGTAGCCCGAAGGCAAATCATTCTCCATGGGGGTTCCCTAGTAAGGGGAGCAGGGGCTGTCTCTGTCATGATCTCAGTTACCTGCTCTTTGATCACACCCTCCCCTTGTAGGGCAACCTAGCTAGCCCATAGAGGAAGAGGATCCAGGCAGACTTGATGAGACCTGATAGGCTAGAGTCAGATAATAGGGGAGGAGGACTTTCCCTACCAGTGGACTAGGGGAGAGGAATAGGAAAAAGGGAAGAAAGGTAGGACCAGGAGGAGATAAGGGAGGCATCTACAACTGGGATACAAAGTGAATAATTTGTAAATAATACTAATACCAATACCAATACTAATAAAGAGAAAACAATTAGTTTGGAGGAAGGTTGTTCCATTTGGTAGACACACACTTGTCTTATTTGGAACCACTAAGGTTAATTCTCTGCTCAGGCTATGTATCCTGATTATAGAACATTACTTTTATCAGACTTCAGTTTGAGTTTTAAATCATCCATTTGCCAAGGACAACACATGAGACCTCTGCTGTTAGCTTAGATGCTCTGTGATTATGAATCTCTGAAAATTGCCCACAGGGAAAACAAAACAAAACAATTTATTATTTGTTCAGGCATTTAAATTTTTATCACTAATGAATTATGGTGTTAACAAGCTACAGTCTTGACCTGCACAGTCTAGGTGTTCTACAGAATAATTAAGAAAAAAAAATTGATTTGTTATTGTATTTTTAAAAAAACCACCAAAAGCATATGATGTATACAATCCAAATGCTATCACTTTCTACCGCACCATGAATGATTACAAAGAGTATAAACTGACATACATTTCAAATGTCCATATCCTTAATACATAGTCATGGACTTCCCAGCCTCTTGCAAGTGTTATATCTTCAGTCCACTCCTTTCAACTCAGATCTCTGATGAAATATCCCTACTATGTCTGATGTTCTAATTGTAATTAAACTGTCACACTGGAATATATCAGCTACCAGACTTGATCTTTAGCATGTGTTATTCTATTTGCCTCATCAAGCATAGTTTCTTTGTAGGATCAGGTTTTCCATATGATACATACTCCTTTTTGTGATATGGGTATTCTGGGCCCTTATGATGCTGGAGCTATTAAGCCATCGACAATAGCACGAGAGAAGGTAATTCTCTTCTTGTCACTTATATTTAGAGAGGTTTAAAAATACCATTTCTTAAATAGTTATGAGTTATTTAAACAAATATTTCAGCTTTATATGTTTTTCTTTTCTACTCTTAGGATTTAAACACATGTTGAAGTAAAAAGTAACATGGGTGATAATACTTTTTGTGAGACAGCCACCTTGACAAGGTTAGTGTTGCCTGGCTACTTTCTGAGCAATGTCTGGCTTCTGAAGCAATTTCTTGGCCAGTGGAACCATGGCTCTTGCTTCCACACTGAAAACTATATTTATGGCTCTGAAGCTTCTCTGTAGTGTGACACACAGTGCAGGAAGGGAAGAGATGAATGGCTATTTCCTCGTGTACTTAAAGCTCTATGGAACCTGATGTCTCAGAACTGAATAAAGCCATTATGAGCTTAGACCACTTTTGCAGTACTAATGGATCTCCTAGTCAAGTCAAAAATTAGGTAGACTTTCATTGCCTTTGTAGGCTTTATGGGCTGATGTTCCCCCAGTAAAACAATTTTCTTCTTAACTAGAACCTTAACAGCCAGGCAGAGCATCAGATGCAAATGAATGTCATCAAGGTCACAAGCCTACAAGCTTCAGAACTGGCAGTTCATTCTAGCCTCAGGTAGAAGAACAATATCCGCTAGAGGACATCCACTGTGCAAGTGATGTCAAGTGCACACTGCAGGCTCTGAAGCTCCGTCTTTCCAGTTTCTTCCCAGCAGCTGCCCTTGCCTCACTGACCTTCCATTTGTTATAATCTCATGATTATTTGTGGGACCAACTGATTTACTTTCTCTCTGGCTTAACATTCAGAGTAAACTTTTGAATTATGCTGAGGAGCTTTGATTCTAACCGCCCTCTTAGGGGTCATGGGCTGGCATTACTGTGTATGCATCTGGCCTTGTGACCAAATCTGTAATGGCAGGCACTCCAGAAGCGTGTAGTAGTTTCCTGATAAATGTTTACTGATGGTTCTGGATTCAGTACTGGTAATAAGTTACATTTTTTTATTACAGAATTTCACTGTTCTACAGCTGTTTCTCATCCATTTCTGTCACACTAAATCACTGAGCCACATTCCTCAAGGCCCTGGCTAAGCTACATCCTGATTATAAATTAGACATCTTTGGAAAATTGTCTTAAACTTCTTCACGATAATAGTCGTCTGGGGTTGGAGAGGCAGAAAAGTTGTGTTGCTGATGTTGTGTGACAGTGTCAATGCAAATCCAGTTTAGGTAGATAGAAATGCCTTACTCAGTTGGTAGAAAAGGCTGTGCCAACACTGCACATAGCTAAAGGTTTTCCTAGACCTAGCTAAGTACAAAAAACATCAAATTGAAAGAATTATAGAAGTATGAATTAAATTTTTTCTATTTCCAATTAAATATGTAGGAAGTAATCTTGTTCATGCTTTCAAATACAAATGAAACATTTCTTAAAATAACTGATGATCAGTTAAAACGATCAAAAGTTGCTTTTCAGAGAATATTCTAGGCAGAACTAAAAAAGCATCAGGAGAGCTGCTGGGAGTATTTCCAGGCGCAAGCAGACCTTAGTAACTGCCTCCATTTATGCAATGGTGTTAAATGTGTTCAGTTCATAGGACAGTGGAAGTCGGTCACCTCTCTTCTTCACACTTGCTTACCTCAAGACTGAGCTGATATCAGTGTAGGGGGGTGCATTACTACTTCACTGAAAACACATTAGGGGTGGAGGCTTTGATTCCTCTCCATTGGCTCTGCTTGGCTGTGCTAACTGGGGCATCCATCTACACTGAGGACCGTTCACTCAGCTGCTCCCAAGTCAACAGCGTTGACTGCACCCCTGAAACAAAACTCTATACTGGCTGTACCATCTTCCCATTGATGTGCCATAACTTATAAATCATCAGTTCTTGACCTAAGGTTCAGGCAAGAATTCAAGGAAATATATGCTCTTGCGTTGGGAGTTCCTGATATTTTTCATTTCCATAAAGCTCTATTGAGATTTAGCATTTCATTTTACTGTTGATGCACGCACAGCACAGAGCAATGTTAACAGCATCTATGATTTGGCAGCTGTAGAAGAAATACTGACTTTTCAATCACAGTATAGTTATACTTGCTCTTTAGGTGCCCTTCATATCAGTAGTGGCTTGAAATAGCATGAGGATTGTTCCAGTTACAAAACAACTCAATTTCTGTACTTGCCCTCTTACAGATGTTAGTAGAATCTGCATACCACTCCACAGGCAGCTCTATCTACAGACATACTGAAGAGTCCACAGCAAAGCTCCATATGCTTACAGAAGTGATCCAAATATCTACATTGTTCCCAAGTATTTTCAGACTACAAATGTTTATTGATTAATATGTAAAATGAGGGAAGGCAAAGATCACTCTAAAGTCAATGCTATTACTTTAGCTAAGCAAAACAGTGTGTTCAAATATGTCTTTTGTAAAATAAAATACAATTTAATTTTCAACTTGCTTGATTATGCACTCTAAGGATGGATGTATTGTATCATAAATCCTTGAATATTTTGTTAACTTTTTTGACATTAAACAAAGTTTCAGTTTATATTTATTCCTGGCTCTAGAAAATAATAAATATGAAGGAAAAAAACAACTTCAGATTCCTGGTCAGAAAACACTCAGCATCATTGCTAAATATTTTCCCCCTATGTATCCCCTAATCAGCTAGTTTCTTTAGCTATGTCTTAATAAGGAGTCAAAGAATTCTGTGACGATTACATTAAATGGTGACTTAGAGAGTGAGTACCCAGCTTGAAAACAGAGGATTGCCCTTTCTGGCCTTCAAAGGAAACTATGAAAACTATGAAAATAGGTAATTAGAGTAAAGCCCAGTTTGGCTTATAGACAAAAGAAATGTTCTTTGCCTAAATGAGACAAATAAATCCAGTTTTGATGTAGAGATGGAGTTTTTATGATCATTTATATTGATTACACATTTAGGAGTACTTCTACTTGGAGATTCATTTTCAAGGTGTCTGTCCCATAGTTACATCAATAATTTTTTTCCCAGGAAAAATTATTTATTCAAGCTGAGTCCTTTGAATGAACTTAATGCTTTTAAAAAAAAAACACCTCCATACTTTGTTTATGAGGTCATTGATTATTTACTGTCAGGCTGGAGAGCAAAAAGTACGCCATAAGTAGAAGATTTGGTCACACTATCTGGCCATGATAGTCCTGCATAGTTGTTACCTTGGCAACAAACTTTGCCATAAATAAACAGAGATATAATTGGTTTGAGACACTAAAATTTATCCTAGAAGAACATTGCAATTAAACAGGATTTCTGCAACAGAACTGCTTTCATGAGCTCAGAAATCTATTATGCTCCATTTCTTATAACCCTGAATTGCCATAAGCCCTTACCTATAAATTTCTTGTAAAACTGTGAAGAATGAGCTCAGGTTACCAAGAATTTCATTAAGCCTTTCATTATATGCCATAGACAATGAATTAACTTTGTTGAAAATTTAAAATTTAACCCAGTTTCTGCTATACCAACTGGCCATATTACCAAAGTGACATAGGTTCCCAAGAGAGTTTTATCAACTAGGGACCAAGTGTTCAATCACAGAGCCTATGAGAGATATTTTTCATCTGCATGATTATAGCACTCCAGTTTAAGCAACAACAATTTGGCTCATTTAGTTCAATTTCACAATTAAGAGAATGCATGCTTATAAATCATAATTGTATGTGTCACCAGCCTGGAGTTTATTCAAGTCAAAAATTATTTTGCTTACATTCTCTCTAAAACCCTAGAAATTGACAGGCTGTGGATATAGTGTGCATTTAAAGATAGAACCCACCGAATTACTTAATGGATTGTACAAAAGATCTAAGTGAAATTTTAGAATTTAAGGTGACTTTAAATTTTGGTTTGAGAAAAACAGAATGTCTAATGATCAAGATACAGGAAGGGAATTAAAAAAAAACAATTATAGTTTTAGATAGTTGAGATTTGGGTATCTGTTAGACAAGTAAGCAAAGTCATGAGGATAAATATGGTCACAAGAGTTGAGAGAGTGATCAGTACTAAAAGTCTGTCCTGAAAGTCAGCATTACAGTTAGAAGTTAAAGCAAAATCAATAGATAGAATGTGTTGGCATGAGCAGTCAGACAGAAGAGCATGAACTACGAGCTTAAAAAGGACGGTTCAAAAATTCAAGAACAGAGGAGGTAAAGTAGTGTTAGGAAAATAAAATGAAAAGAGATAATTATTAAGTTAGGAAAAATCAAGAAGTGTGCTGTGAAGATTTATTTTAAGATAAAACTGGAATCAGGAGTTTCAGAAATGCAGAGAGAAAAAAATAGGAAACTAAAAGATAATGACAGACTGATAAGAATGAATTCAGTAGGAGTAATGTAAGGTTTGAATACAGATTAGAAATCAGGATTGGAGATGGGTGAACACACCCAACTTTGTCAAAACCTTTTACTACACAGGAGAACAATGAAAGAAAAAAAAAAACATATATGAAGTTGAGGTCCTTGGTTGGTATTTGAGTTCATGGTCAAAATGACAGTAGATGTGGTATCTCATTATGAGTTCTGATTTATAAATGATTCAGTCCTTTTGTCTTAGTATGGGGGAAAAAAAGGAAAGTTCTTTTATCACCAATCAGTTTCCCAAGGTTTCAACTTCATGACCTCATCACTTCCAAATCCCTATCTACTATCTATAAATATCACCACACAGAAAATCTAATCTTAGTGAATGAATTTAGGGAAAGAAACAAGCACCTTGACCAAAGATCACAAAATGTGTTTGCAATGTGACAGAAGTAAAGCGGAGAAGTGAGAGGAAATGATGGTCAATGAGTAGGGCAATAAGTGAAGGATAAAGTGTTCAATATATTATGGATGGCAAAACCAATTAACCAAATAGAATGATTGGATGGGACCTTTGAAGTACATTTTGTAGTGGAAAAAAAAAAGCCAAGTTAAACAGTTACAGCATAAGCTACAAGCAGGTGCATACAGATGTTCTTTAATGGCTCCTTTAGTTTTGTTTTCCTTATTTTTGAGGAAGAAGCTCATCTGGGAAACCCAAGAATGATGGAATGCATAAGTGAGAGATGAGGTATGAAACAGAGGGGTTAGAAAACAAGGAATTAAAACTGATTATTAACATGTCATGAGACTATTGAGAAGCACGCAGAGTTCATCTGAACTTTGTGCATTAGAATGTTTTAATTAGTCGCCTTATTTGTATTTTTCTGTATGCTGAATTCTGAACCTATCCAGGATAGGTGGTAAGTTTAATTAGCCTTAATTTTTTTCCAAGAAAAGAGAAAGAACACAAAGAATTATATGCATGTCTAAGAAGCTAGTGTGATCATCTTGTGATCCGATTCTGAGTAAGAAAAGAAGGTATAACAAAGTAATGGGAAAATCTAATAAGTTCAATGCATTGGAATTTATGAATTGGATCAAGGTACAATTGAAATTGAAAGTACTAGGAAAAGAAATTTTGGTTAAATTCTAAGACAGGAATACCTGAAAAATAAGATTTGAGGTGTATTGTTAATACTGCACATAAAAAGACGTAAAGCCGCAAGAGAGATGGCTCTATAGCTAACTTACAAGGAACCCAAGTTTGGTTTCCCAGAACCAAAAGGGGGTTCCCAACTTTGTAAGTCAATCTCAGGTGACCAATATTCTCTTCTTACCTTCACAGGTGGCCACATATATGCTGTGCCCGGACATAAATGCAGCCGACATGCATACGCATAAGAACAAAATAAACAAACAAAGATATGTATAATGCATTAGAATTTACTTCTGAGAAAAATGGAGAGGGAACCATTACATATATGATGAGAAAGATAATCTCAGGGGTCAATATTAACGTTCTAATGCATACGAAATTGAAATTACTAAGGCTCACAACGGAGAACTGGCAAAGTAAAAGATTTCAAACCATTTATATGCCAACACCAAGTTATAGAAGTAGACATCTGCAGTGAGGAAAACTGTGATAAGGAAATTTACCATGACACTCAAAGCTTAGCTTTACACTGAAGATGAACAGACCGAATTTGGACACAGCAATAAGAAAAGGAACACCTACAACATCTCTTGGGATCTGATAGGGCTCATCAAGAGAAATCTGTAAAAGATGGTGGCCAATTCCAATTTTGTCCCAGTTAAAAGAAAATAAAAGGCTATTTAGACAGCTTGATTATATATAGATATATATGGAGTGATTTGCCTATGAGTTCGACACTTCTTTTGGTAACAGACATAACTGGAAAATAGAGACATGATGGCGTCACATCAGTCACTCTCTGAATGCAAAATTATGGAGGGCTGGGGAGAATGCTTAGTGGGAAAACTTTTGCCATGAAAACCTGAGTTTCTGAATCCAAATACTCAGAACCCATTTTAAAAAAAAAGCAAAAGAACAAAACCAGGTATAGGGGTGCGTATTTGCAGTCTCAGGGCTCCTGTGAATGGTGGAGACCAGCTAACCCCGGCTCCACAGCAGGGAACAGCGATGTCACTCCATTTCAAGTGACGTAGATGAAGTGGATGGCAAGAGCTGACACCTGAGGTTGGCCTCTGATCTCAGCAAGCCCTGTGAGGTATACACGCCCACACTCATACTCACCAATGTGCACTCACAGGCATGCGCATGTATGCATATTACACATAAATCATATACATATTTTTTTTCTACTCGCTTCCTTCTTGGGGTCGTTGACAATCAAACTGAGAATGTAGGTGATGGTGGTGACAAAGGCTATTGTTATTGACAACCTGGAAAAGTATATTTTCCTTCCACTTTTGTAGAGAGGGACACTGAAGACTTCAGGATGTTACAAGCATGAAAAGTCAAAGTTGATATAGTATATCATCTCTATCTTATAATTCATCTTATAATTCATCAGATCCCCCGGGTTTTGTTTTGCAGTGATGTTTGCATACATCAGTGTAGCATGATGCTGGTCAGCTGTTGCGACTTCAGAGAGAACTCTGTTTTTAGATAAAAGTCCTTCCTTCTATAGAGAAATAATCGATTTCTCAGAAAGGAGGCTTAAAATATGCTAGTAAAATTTATGCTTTTTCATTAATATACTTTGAAGTGCGACTGAAGACTTAGTGGAGACGGTGAGAGCATTATAGGTGACCCCTGAGGGCAGAGAAAAGGCAAAGCAGAATTCCTTATCTTGAGAAAATGATTTTCAATTATACAGATTAGTTGCTGAAAAAATTACACTAAAATAAAAATAAGTGCACTTATTAATATGTGATAGCAAAATAATCCTCACAAGAAAAATTCCCGACAGCTCTCTGTGCAGTCTCCGTCTTTGTGAGGGAGATGACAAACTGTATGTCTCAAAACATGCCCAGCGCTCTGTACCAATCTGCAGAAATGTTGTCCAACACTGAATAGATCGTTAGAGATAAGCTGCAGATGATCAATCAACTGGATTTGTTTTTTCCTTAAAAAAAGAAAAAAAATCTAATCCTATTATTCAAGAAGTAGGATTTCCATTTCCATGGCTGTTTCTCTGCCTGCAGGTCTGCGGTGCTCAGAATACGAGATGCTCGGCAAAGAGAAGTTGTCTGTTTAGAGAAACGCTGCTATTTGCCCTAACTCCATCAACAGGCCATAACTCTGTTATTCATACAGTCTCAGCTTCAAATGGAGACTTGCATGATTGTCTTCTACCATCCTTATTAGAAGGTATAAAAATTCTTTCCCAAACAATTTCTGTGACTGTATTTATTTATCAATATTTTATTAGCATTTGCTTTTTCACATATTTCCTGGATGCTAAGAATATTCTGTGAATATCCTTTCATACTTATCTTTTTTTCAGTTTGCTTTATCCATAGCTAATACGTAAGTGATTTGAAACTACAATTAACATGCAGACAGCTAGAAAATACTCTTGGAGTATTAGGAAAGTAATTTCCTAATGATCTGTGCTGCATTATAAAGGCAAGAAGGCCGAATTTAATCTACTATGAGAAATTAACAAGAATCAAGCATTTTATAAACAATAAAAAATTCTCAGTTCTAGAGGCTGAGAAAAGCAAAGTCGAAGCATTCTGATGCCTTGTAAAGGCTCACTTTCTGTTTCATAGCCCACAGTTTGCTAAGAATGTTTTCATGTGGAGAAGGGGCATAGAATATCCCTCAGGCCTGTTTTAAAAAGACACTAGTTCCATGTAAGAAACATTTTGTCTTAGAACCCAAGAACTTCACAAAGTTTTCCCATGAATGCAACTATATTAAAGGTAAGAACGAGAAGGTATGAACAATTCATACTGTATTACATAATGTAACTCATCATACAAAAATAAAATGAGTTACTTTATATCATAAAATCTGATGAGTATCACTTTATTAACATAGGAAGTTATCTTTACCAAATATGAGACAAATGATGTGATCTACTAAAAGCACACATCTTTTATGGAAAAATCTAAATACCACTGCCAGGTAATCATTGGAAAAATGTGGGAAAATAAGGAATTGCCTCAATCATTAGTAATTGTTATTGTCTTTAATGAAAAAGTAATTTAAAGGACTATGCCAGACAAAGGCAACTGAAAAAGATATGTGTGACGCAAGCATATAGATTGGATCATGATGGAAATTTTCAATTGTTGTGCAGAACATGGATGTAAGTAGGAAATTTTGATCATGGAATATATTCCATTGTATAATATGATTGCCTCTAAATTTTATGATTGTACTGTACTTATGTAGAATGTCCATATCTTTAAAAGGCATGTGCCTACCTAAAGTATCATAGCATCTATACGCTATCCTGAAATCATTTTACAGAAATAGATAGATACATAGACGGCTGACTGATAGACAGGTAGGTGATAGAGTGACAGAGAATGCCTCTAGTAATGACGTATTTGTATATCATAAATCTACCTGGAGACCGAATACCTCCTTAGTCACTCTAATCCACAAATTTCCTGTTTACACATTTTGTACATGGGTTGAAAATAATTTATTTTTATATGTCATATATGGGAGAATAGATATTTAGCCTTAGGCAGATTGCTTCAGGAAAAAAAAATGAGAACAATGTTGTCAGGTACAATAGTGCATGCCTACTTTCTAGCAATTGGAAGGCTGATGCTGGAGGAAATGTGTTAGGCCATCCTCTGTTATGGAGCAAGACACTGTCTCATACAGCGCAAAGGAGAGCAAAACAAAGCAAACTAAACGAAACAACAATCAAAGAGGAGAAAGTGCTGAAGCTCAAGTCTAAGGTACATCAAAGAGGATAAAATGTTGATGAACCCAACATAACTCTTAAGGCCTCATGCCTTCCCTCAGTTCAAAAGGACTTTTGCTGAGTCTAAACAAGCACGTGAGCATGAATTCTACAGCTGCAAGAAGGTACATCCTGGTAAGAGTGAGGTTTGATGAGTATTTTGAGCTTCAAAGTAGACCGTAGTCTAAGCTGACAGCTTGTCTGCAGCTCCCTGAGTCCTGAGCAGAGATCGACCTGAGCCATGCCTGAACCTGTGACCCACAGAAACTACAAGGTAAAGTGATGACAGCAAAGGAAAACTAATATAGCATTCTATTATAATAGGAGAGACACTTGTCTAAAAACTGGACAAGTGGAAGGTTTTAGAATATTCTAGTTACTTTTCACTTTGTTATGATAAAATACTTCAGAAAAACAACTTAAAGAAGAGAAGTGAGTATAGTCTACCATGTCAGAGAGAGCACAGCAGCCAGAACAAGCATGGCTGCTTGTATTACATCTCACTACTCAGAGAGAAGCAGGAAGTGAAAGGTATTTATAAGAGCTCAACGCTGTCTCAGAGACTCACTTCCTCCATCATGACTCCACACCCCCTGAAAGTTCTCAACCTTCTGAAGGAGTACAACCAACTGAAGACCACAGAAGAAGGTGACATTTCATTCAAACCACAGCAGAGGACTCTCCCTATCTGATTCTAAGCGTCACCATAAAGGTCCGGTAACCAGGACAGTGTAATGGAGAAATGAAGCCAAAGAGGGAGTTCCAACCTCGTTTTTCAGGAGTGAACTGACTTGTGTATTGCTCTAAGTATTTCAATAAGGAAACAACAGTCTTCTCAAGCAGAAATGTGAGCTGAAGAAGGATAACACAGCGGAGATGCCAAAGTAGACTGAGAAAAGCATGTAAGTCTCAACCTTACACAAAGTACTACAGACAACTGAGGAAAGCTGGGATCAGGAGAGGTGGGTGTAAACCAATCCAATAGCTCACAAAGTTCTTTTGGCCTTTTCCTGATGAAACTGATCCTGTGTTAACTAGATATATTGTAATTTATCTTGTGAAAGTTTTTTTTCTTGTATTTGGACCTATATTAATGAGGAATCCTTAGTTTGTTTATTTTAGATAGGATTAATATATACCCTAGACTGGACTCATTATCTTCCTGCCTCATCCTCCTGAGTGCTGAAAAGTTAAGGCATGTGGCGTGCTCTTCCTTGAGTTAATATTTACGTGTTCATAGAGTATCAGACCTTTACCCTTTCTGGTTTCCTTGACTCAACAAAATGTTTTTGAGCTTCCTTAATATTGTGATCACATAAGTACTTTGCCTAATTTTCTGTTCATCAGCAGGCTTTATATAGATTGAGCAGATAGTAGGCCATATTGTTTAGAGATATTAATGATAATATATTTTCATTTCCTTAGTCATATAACTGGAGAATTGAATCATGGAGTAAATATTAAGTCAGAGTTTTAAAAACTTGTCTGTGTCATTGTGCCGCTCCTGTCCCTCCAGGTTTCCCAATCTCCCCCTTCTTTCGTAAGATTCCCTGTACTCTGCCCAAAGTTTGGCTATGAGTATCATCATCTGCTTTGATACCCTGATCAGTAGAGTCTTGCAGAGGTCCCCTGTGGAAGGATCCTGTCCTGTTCCTTTTCTTCTTCTACTTCTGATGTCTATCCTGTTTGCCCTTCTGAGTTAGGTTTCAGCCTCTTCTCTAGGGTGCTTCTTGTTTTTTAGCTTCTTTAGGACTATAGATTTTAGTATGTTTATCCTACATTATATGTTTAATATCCACTTATAAGTGAGTATATACATATGTGTCTTTTTGCTTCTTGGTTACCTCATTCAGTATGATATTTTCTAGTTTCATCTACTTGCCTGCAAATTTCATGATTTTCTTGCTTTTAATTTGCTGAATAGTATTCCATCGTGTAAATGTATCACAATTTCTGTATGTTTGGAAGACTTTCAATACTGCTTATATTTTAGTAGGACTTAACGGTAAGTTTAAATTGCTTCTTTGATCTTGATTTAATTTTGGCAAGTGGGTTATGTCAAGAAATTTATCTGTTTCTTTTATATTTTCCAATTTGATGGAGTACAGTAAGTCCTTATGATTCCTTGAATTTCTTCAGTGTCTGTTGTTACGTTTTCCTATTCATTTCTAATTTCATTAATTTGGATACTCTCCACCTTTTAGTTAATTTGAAAGGATTGGTTATTCTTATTAAGTTTTCAAAGAATTAATTCATTTTATTAAATTTTTATGCTTTTTCTATTTTATTGGTTTCAGCCATGAGCTTCTCTACTTTTTCTATCTTCTACTTTTGGATGTAATTTCTTCTTTTTGTTCTAGAACTTTCATGTGTGCTATTAAGTTACTGGTTTCTCCAAGTTTTTTTTTTTTAATGTAGACAATTAGTGTTATAGTGCTATTAATTTCTTTTATAGTCATATTCATTGTGCTACATAAGTTTGGATATGTGTGTATTCATCTCCTTTAATTCTAGAAAGCCCTTCATTTCCTTGCTAATTTATATCTTGACCCATTTTTTTTAATAATAAACTGTTCCGTTTCCATGAGTTTATATTATTTTTGTTGTTTCTATTGTTGTTGGTATCTAGCTTTAATAAATAGTGGTCAGCTAGAATGTAGGATGGCATTTTACTTTTCTTGTATCTGTTGAGACTTGCTTTGAGTCTGAGTAGATCATCTGTTTTAGAGAACATTCCATGAGGTACTGAAGATAAGGTATATTATTCTGTGTTTGGATGAAGTATTGTATAAATATCTGTAAGGTCCATTTTGTCTTTTATACACAGAATTTTCCTGTTCAATTCTTGTTTGGATGACCTGGATATTTATGAGAGTGAAATACTGAAGTCTCCTACAATCGGTGTTGTGAGTGTCAATATATGATTTTGGCTGTGGTAGTGTTTCTTTTATTAACTTGGTTTCCTTTGGATTCCTTGCATAGATGTCAGGAATTCCAATGTCTTTATGGTGAATTTGTCCTTTAGTTTTGGTGTGATGTCTATTTTATAATATATTAAAATGGCCTCACCAGCTTGCTTGTTAGGTTTTTATGTTTGAAATTGATATTATTGATTTCAGACTCTCTTTACAGGGACATGTTTTCAGTGTGTGTTGGGCATCCTGTTATAGATATTTTGTAGATATTTAGATATTTGCTAAATATGTAAATCAGTAGATATTTACTGAACAAATGACTTAGTTTAAAAATAAAGTAGAATTAGGATTACTGGGGTGGGGACCACTTTTTAAAATCCCTGGTTCTTGTTCTTCAATGTTTCATCCAATCAAGATAAAGAAAATATTGGACAAAGCCAGTATGCTTATGGCATTTCTACAGTAAGCTTCTATTGTGTGATTAGTGAGGATGAACGGAATAGGAAGATGTCCTCCAGCAGAACTCATAAGCCAGTGCTTTAGCTCTCTGCAATCAGAGTTGGGTTTATTCCAAGCTTGTTACACCCTACAGCTTTCAAATACACTCATCTCTCGGCTCCCCACAGCCCTCACCTCCTTTTGCGTCATACTGTGATTTGACAAGCCATCTTCTTGACATTGCCAACCCAAAACCCATACTGTTGGCCTATTATTTATCTAATGACCCATTAAAACATTTCTGTCACAGTAAAAGGCAATGTGCCATATAACAGAGCTAATCTGAGCTTGCCCTTAGAAATTCAGAAATTTAGATATAACAATTCAAGTACGTGTCAAAGACAATAATCAAGAGAATAAGTAGTTAAGACAGAAAATCAAAATTAATCAGTACAACCAGCTGTAAGGACAATAGATGGTGTCATAAAAAAAAGAACACTTATGATCACCATAGATTTGTTAAGAACCCAGATGTCAAATCATCTGGAAGTTTCTGGAATTATATACAAATCTATTATCTACCTACCCATTACTATTAGTGTTTTGACTAAGGTTTTTTTAATTAAATTTTTATTTTTTTTATATTAGTTACAGTTTATTCACTTTGTATCCTAGCTGTAGACCCCTCCCTCATTACCTCCCAATCCCACGCCCCAACCCTCATCTCCTCCCTTTCCTCCTCTAAGTCCACTGACAGGGGAGGTCCTCATCCCCTTCCCTCTGACCCTAGCTTATCAGGTCTCTTCAGGACTAAAGTTTTGATTCATCCTTTTTCTGAATTTCTGACTGAAGTGGTAAGAAATTTTTAAGTGATATGTTCCTAAGACCCAAACTTTTGGACCAAATAGTAGCTATAAAAAAAAAATTCTAAAAACAAACAAAACCCAGTATAACACAACAGGAATGCAGAAGTAAACAGCCAACACTCATAGCTTGAAAGTAAAACAATTTAAATTAAATGAGGTAAGAGTCACATACAGGTTATATCAAAGCTTATCTACAGACATTGTCAGGAAGAAAATGAATGAAAATGAATGGCTCAGGAAAATTTGCCACTCATGATGCAACGCAGGGAACACAAAAGACAATTTAAAAACTGAGTAGCACATGAAAACAATAAAAAAGTGAGATCTCAAAAAAAAAAAAAAAAAAAAAGGAAACAGAGTTCAAATAGAGAGAAAAAATTCTGGGTGGAGTATTTGTGCTCTGGATAGTTGTCAGCAACCATCCCAACTAACTGTAGTGACCAGATCTTCCTCTGCTCCTTCTTAAGTCTTAAAAAATTAACCTTCAGATATCAGTATTTTTTTAATTCCCTCTTTTTGAAATTTTCAGCTCCAACACAATTTATATGATGTTCATATACTCAGTTTTAGTGAATGATTCTCTAGTCTGAATTTCCCTTGTAAATGGTAGCTATTTTTAGTAGCTTTCTGACTCGTACAAGCAAGCATCTTTTCTGTCCATTCTTCCTGTACCACTTTGAACATATTGTTAGAACATGTTTATACATCTCTCCTGTATTCACAAATATGCACTACATTTGATGACACAGAAGATACAAAAGTATCTATCTCCAATGATCCTTCTGTCTCCAAAGCTCATGAACCTTCTTCATTCTATCTCTTTCTTTTGCCCTACCCAGGTGTGGCTTTGTATTGGTCAGAGAGGCAAGGTTATACCGAAATACTGGGCGCATATGATAGTTTGCTCATAAACAGCATGAATCTCGAGGGGGAAGCAATTAAATAGAAAGCACCAGACCATGCCATAGCAGAAGACTGAGAGCAAAGATGGCCAGTCCTACACGTATACCTAAAAACGTCTCTCTTTGTTGTCAAGAGTAGGGAATTTGACTTTTAAAGAATCATCTTCTCTCATACAAGTCCTGCACAAGATTAGATCTACCTAATTACTCAAGGATCATCAGCTTATGAAGTCTAAAACCTCAGTGAGGTACTATGAGGTGACAAGGAGAGGTATCATGGTCTTCAGTTGTGCAGTCACTGATAAGTTGTTCGTGTCCTAATAAATTACCTCCTAATGTTACTATGCCTATGCAAGCAACTTCATTAAACACATTCATTCAAAATGCACGACATCCAAGTGGCAGGGAGCTTGTTGGAAAAAGAATATGTTTAGTGGGAGGAAAAAGAGGTGATGTGGGTGAAAATGCTTCAAACTCAGCATGTACATATATGGATTTTTTTAAGGAATAAAAACAGAAAAAGAATTAACATATGACTCTGAGAACATGCTACATATATTTTGTAAGTATTTATTTTTAAGCATGTTATGACACAAACTATATATTACTTACTGTTCAATGAGTAAAAATATTAATAATCATGTAACTTTTCATATTTATGGATGCTTCCAATTTTCTTCAAATTTCTTTAATAAATCAAATATTCATTGATTTTCACTAATATAAATTTATAATTTGCATATTAAAAGGTTGATAAAATTTAGTATGAAAATATTTTTTAATAAAAAAGGAACTATTTCATTAAAGATCAAATACTAAAAGGAGACTAATAAAAATTCTTATAATATCTGGAGAAAAGAAAAAAAAACTCTATAGAAAAATAAGGAACCTAAAACATCATCTTTGTGTGTATGTGCATACATGAGAACATGCATGAGCAAGCTAGCAAGCGAAAGAGAAAGGGAGTGAGAGAAAAGAGATAGAATTAGGAAAGAAATAAATATGAGGGAAGAAGACACTGAGATGGAGGAAACAGTTTTGTCACATGGCTTACGACAACTTGAAGCAATAGTGTCATTGTATTAAAACAATGTGCCAGTCCTGATAAGACTTGATAGACTATGGTCAGATGGAAGGGGAGGAGGTCCTCCCCTAGCAGTGGACTGGGGGAAGGGCATAGGAGGAGAAGAGGAGGAAGGGTGGGATTGGGAGAGGATGGGGGAGGGGACTATAGCTGGGATACAACGTGAGTAAACTGTAATAAATAAAATAAAATAAAAGAATTAAAGAAAAAAACAAAAGATACATTCACATAAAATGTTTCTAAGCGATTGTTTTTCAAAATAAAAGGTGACTAAAGACATTTCTAAACATACAAACCTGAAAGAATTCCTCACCAAGAGAACTACACTACAAAAATCACCCACACAAAAATTATTAAATCCTTCAGAGAGAATAATGGCAGAAAGTAGAAATACATCCTCATATCACCAGAGAGAGTGAGTATGTGGGTCAGTGAGTGAATTTGCTTCTAATTAGTGAAACCACTTTAGGGAGCAGTAGAGATCTCCCGGTGAGTACAGTGCTTGCTCTGTAACCACGAGTCCTGAGGGCAGATCACTACCACAGATGTAAAAGCTGAGCACACGGATCTGTGTCTACAATCCCTTGGAGGCTCACTTCCCAGTCAGGTTAGCCTAAACAATGAGCTCCAAGTTTAATGAGAGACTTTTTATCAAAAAACTTAAAAAGTAAAAATAAAAAGGTGGAGATTTGATAGAGGAACATCCTGATGCCAGCCTGTGGCCTTCACACACTTCTGCCTCAAGGAACACACCAGCATAATTAGGGACACACGTGCACGAATCCACACGTGCACCCAAGTATATACTCACATGTGCACACAAACACATGCACACCAAGCAACTGGAAAATCTAGGCGTGGGAAAGCATGCATGCAATCACAGGATTTTGGAGGTGAAGAGAGGGAGCGTCCAGAGACATCATCCTTCACTATAAAGTGACCTTGGATCAGCCTAGGATACAGCTAGGAGAGCCAGCTTCAAGGTAGCCAAACATATCACTTCAAAAGATGATGACTTTCTCAACAAAGATTACAGCATGGGTTTATAACATATATATAAAGAAAGCACATGACAACAATAGCATAAGGAATGAATGGAAAATTGGAGCAGTATTGTAAAGATGGAGATGTTATAGGAATTGTGTTGCTGTCGCTGAAAGTGTGCTATCGGCTATGATAGAATTAAGCTATTCTCAAAAAAAGGGAATTATACGATAATGCAAATGTCAAAATAAATCAAATATGTGACACGCATACAAGTATGAGATAATAAAAAAGCTAGCAACATCATGTAGAACAGACAGCGACCAAGTAACAAAATGAGAGGCTTAGCAAAACAATGATTAATTCCTAAATAGAAAAGTAGAGTTTGCCATACTGAGTTTAAAACAAGGCCTAACTATATGCTTTCTAAAAAGGAACATGCTTGTAAATACATAGAGAAAAAAATAAAAGTGAAGAATAAACCAAATATATTATAATGAATATACTTCGGATAAGGACTATTACTAGAAATAAACTGTCAATTCTGACGATAACTGGGTCAAGTGCCTCACCACTGACACATAACAATGGCTCCACAAGAAAATACAGATATATTTTCAATCTGATTTCAACATCTTTTAGTGATTGAGAGAAGGGGCTTGGCGGATATTTCAGAGTGTAATGTTTGCTGTGCAAAAATGAGTATCTGAGTTCATATGTCTTGTACCCAAGTGAAAAAATCCAGGTGAAGTGCGGTGCACCTCTAACTCTTTTGTTGGTGTCAGCAGAAACAGGCCAGTTTCTCCCTGTTGGCCAGATTAAATGAGAAGCTTCAGATTCAGTAAGAAACCCTGCCTCATTAAATAAGGTGAAGAATGATGGAGTAAAGCCAGTATCAAGTCTGATTTACATATATCCAGGTGTGCATATCTATTCACACATGCACAGGCGCAGACACCACACATACAAAATATTTATGAATAATATCAATAATAAATCATTAAACAAGCAGTCATAAAAATTAGCAATAACGTAATAAAACAATTGACAAGGTTACAGAGTCTTACACCACTGTTCCGGAGAGCCACTGAAGGCAAGCCATGTGTAACAAGTGTAACATGTTCAGAATCCCAGCATGAAGGAACTGAGAAGCCAAGCTTTGATCTGTCAAGATGAAACTTAAGTCATAACGAAGTGCCCATGGCGTTAAAGATCCCAGGATGCTGTGACATCTGTAACTTCAAGGAGGTTGTTGACTAGATTGTTGAATTACAGGTAGTCCTCATTTTGTGTTATAGCTATTCAATGATACCAATTTCCCCATTATAACTAATTTAGTGGCATTTTCATTTGTATTTCTTGTAAAGTTTTCTTTGCATATATATATATATATATATATATACTATATATACATACATACATATATATATATACACAGACACTTTGTGTATATTAGTATTTGTATATAAACACTTATATGTACACACACATTATATATATGTATATATATTCAATGGTTCTGTTTCACATTTTGCCCTCCCTCATTGTAGACCTGACTTGAAGCAGTAAACAGTAACCATGCCACAGCAAGAATACTACTCAGTCTTAGAATTTCTTCCACCAAATAAATTAGTCCATTTCCTTTAAATTCAGCTCCACTGTAGTTCTCACGACACACTATATATATAGAACACTATAGACACAGCAGAACACTATAGACATGGTCCCCAGTCAGTTTCTGACAGTCTTGGTTCTTCTCTGACAGCCCTTGAGCTGGGCCTCCAATATTCATTTTTCCCCCTAGGTGTTCTTGTGTACTATGAAGCTCTGTTTGCAGTATTCAAATGGCTTTTCTAGCCCAAAGTTACAAACTCTTCCTCATTCTCCCAGATAAACAATTCCAAAAGCCTAAAATTGACAGTCATGTTTATTACACTAATAATCCCACTTATGATGCCATTTTTCTATAGTTGTGACTTGTATCATTGCAGTAAAAAAGAAAAAAGTGTTCTAAGAAGACCAGCTTCAGGGTGTATTGATTAGGTTTATTCTGTCTCGCAGAGCTAGGGCACAGTTTATTAAGGCGGGCAACACCTGGCAGAAGGAGCCTACCATTGATCTCCACATTGTATCTACAACCAGGCGTCGGGGAATGGCGACTGCTTACGTTAAGCCTGCTTTCTGCCTTTTATTCTCTCTGGGATCCCAGCCTATGGAATGGCACTGCCCACAGTGAATGGCTCATCACATCTCAATTAAACTAATCAGGATGATCCCACACAGTCATGGTAAAAAAAAAAAAAAAAATACACTAATTTAAATAATCACTTAAAAGTATGCCCAGAGTTTTATGGGATTGGGGTTCATATGTTGACAATAGTTCATTAACGATCATTATCTGTATCTATAAGTATGATTAATTATCAAATACGTTAACAATGAATTGTGCATGGTATTTAGAGCAACTTTACTTACATATAGAAGAATGGAAGAAAACTAAATATTAGCAATAGAAGAATTGGTGAACACTTTGGGGATATCCATGGGAAGACAGTACTCAATAATAAAAGGAATGAACCGTTTCTACATACCAAAAATACGGATGATTCCCAGAATAACTAGGTTGAATGGAGAAGTCCAAAAACATGAATACTGCATGAATCCATTTACATAAAATTCCTACAAACACAAATCAATTTATACTGAGAGACAGAAGATCGGTTGCTACCTGATGAATGGTTCAGGAAATGAGAGTTAACCGAAGACCAGTGAAACCATAGAGAGAGGGAGGTGTTTAATATCTTCATTGTGGTTGTCATTTCCTAAGCATAAACATACATTAAAACCACTTAAACTGTGTTCTTTACATAGAGGAAATTCATTGTTTAATAGCAATGTCACACAAATTAATGCTATGCTAAAATCAATGCATTTATATTGTCTTCAATAGCAGGGACTCAAATGAGAAAATAACTTGTAAATTCCATGCTTTCTCTCAAAGCCACTGAATATTTTTTAAATGCTTTAACTTGAATAAGATAAAATTTGATTGGCTGTAGAATGAGTATCCCGAAACGTTACAGAGTTATAGAAGACTGTCCTTTCCCTAAGGGCAGTCTCTGAAAAGTTATAAAAGAAAAATGTTGTTATCAACAATGATGAAAATCCCAACCGTTCTATTTTACCAAATAAGGCTCCAGGAGCCAGAGGCTGGGGTGCAAACCTGCCATCTCATAGAAACAGAGAAAGCACCCAGTGGACCTTCCTTCTCAGCTCAGTTCTGGGTGGAAAACAAAAACAAAAATGAAAGGGTCTCTAATACAACTAAGAGCCCAGGAGAAAAAATTAAAAACAAATAAATAAAAAGAAAACAAACAAACAAACAAACAAACAAACAAAAAAACCCCAAGGCCAAAGATTTGCTGGTTCAAAGCCCCAAAAGACAGGGAGCTGAGAAGCTGAAGCCTAAGCTAAAGCCAGAGCTTGAGCTAAAAGTCCTGTTTCTTCTCCACGCTGTCTTAAATACCCTCTCAACTCAAAGTTCCTCTTACTCTTTCATCCCTGTCAGCTGGTTTCTTGCTCTGCCTCTTGACCTCTGGTTAAGTTTATTAGATCTGGTATACAGTGAGCTCTTGGATTAACAGTGTGTTCTAGGACTGGATGAATCACACTATAATCACCTGTTTACAATAAACGGAAATTTCTTGTATATAAAGGTATGCATTGGGGCTCAAGCAAACCAAACAATAAACAGGGTTTTGCAGTTCGAAATTTTGGGGTCATCAGTGGGATCAAACATCCTGCAACAGAAAAGAGTGATATCGCTTCAGACAACATCTAAGAAGAATGTGTTTAAAGATAGTATTCTAATTTTTAAGTGATAATACAGAGTTCTAATTAGAGTACAAGCTTCCAAAATTATCTGTAGATAAGTAAAATGCAAAAGCAACAAACAAAAGAAAATTAGGAAATGGCAGTCATGGATACAGTATCCTAAAATGGAGGTGTCTGCCTAAGAAAAAAATAGCAGAGTCTTAAATGTAAACTTTGTGATATAATATGCACATTAAAAAGGAATATTTTCACTGATGAAATAAATTTTTAGAGGCTTGCATCAATTGTTTTTCAGATTCTTTAGAAAGCGTCTGTGAAGATTTGCAATCTTTCATAATGGCAAATATTTTTTGAAGTGGGAATTTTTATTTTTCTTGGTTTACAGCATAATAAGAAACTAAATTTTCTGTATCACATGAAAGTTGATCACTCAACCAAAGAGTAATTAAACTCCCAGCCTTTGTTCATGAAACACCTGAGATTGTGATAGTGTTGATTGGGTTGATGTTATTCATTCATCTATATATTATCACAATACTGTAGGGGAATTAAGGGTACATCAAATACTGACATGCATAGTGAATACTTAAAGTCATATAAAGTCTAGATAAAAGCTATGATAGAATTAATACACAATCTACTTAGGAAATATATCCTGGAACTAGAGTGAGCTCAGTAGTGTGCACAGAGCTCAAGAGATGAGGTTGCAACATACAAGGCAAGAGCACAATAGAAGCTGTAGCACCTGCAAAGGCTGAGAACGGAGCCAGCATTTTTTTTTTTTTAGCATTAAAATATGACTGACCTTCTATTAACTTTCCTGTATTGCTTACTCATACACTACTAAATCAATCAGGTTGACCTTCTAACAAAGTAAAATGCTGAGTGCCTGACCACCCGGCCAAATGTTTCCTGACAAATCAATAGACAGTATTTCTGAGAAGTGGACAAGTGACTGCAGGGTGGTGAAAGAACCTGGGTTGGAAAGAAATGAGGAACAATTACCAGCAGTTACATAGCTTATTTTCCAACTGATAAAAGTAGTCTCTAGGATTGATTGTGATGATGGGTGTACAAATCTGTGAATAAGTTAAAAACCACTGATATTTATACTTTAAGCACATAAATTATATGATATGAGAACTATATCTCAAATGTACTTTTGAAAATGTGCCATGTTTTCGTTTAAAGAAATTTACAGATTCACATTTATTGCACACAGAGATGTGCACTGGAATTTAGTGCCCATCAAATTCTGAAAACTCTTTTCTAGAATTCCTTTTAATAAAAGTGTAATAATAGCTCTTCCAAAGAAGTCTTGGATTAAGGGCTTTAAAGTCACAAAATCCTTGATTTGCTCCCAATATTGACACAATAAATATTTTTATTCTCATTTGTATGTGTGTGGTATGAATGTATATTTTTATGTGTCTGGAAAAAATGGGTATATAGCAGGTTACGCATTTTTTGAAGGACAAAGTTGATGTCAGGTATCTTCTTTAACCACTCTCTACTTTATTCATTGAAAAAAAGTTCCTCAGTTGAATTATACTACTGAAACAACTGATGTGGCTAACCAGCTTGCTCCAGGGATTCCCTGGCTCTGCCTCCCAAGTGAAGGAATTACAGGAATCCACCAGACCAATGAAGCATGTGTGGGCTCCAGGGATCCAGACTCTAGTCAGCATGCTTGCTGCTTGTGCATTAGTCACTTTGATGAGTCATCTTGCCAGACCAACACTATCAAGAAAGAATTCCTGATGGATTTAATATTCATTAACATCGGCAATATCATCTGCATGGCAGCCTGAGCTCAGATGCTATCTGATTCCTGTACATACTGAAGAACCAACCAAGGAGTGATGGATATTTTTAGGTCATTTGGGGAAAGGGACTCTCAAGTGAGAAAATATTGCATAAGTTTGCCTTTAGTCAAGTAGGTAGTACATTTTCTTCATTGACCATTGGTATGGGAGCGCCCAACCCTCTGTGGGCAGTGTTCCCCTTAGGCTGCTGTTGCTGAGAGCTGTGGGTTGAGCAAGCCAGTTACAGCACTCCTCCACGGCTTCTGCCTCAGTTCTGCCTCCTAGTGCCTGTCTTTAATTCCTGCTCTGATTTCTTTTCAAGATCAGCTATCATTTGGAAGCATAAGAAGAAATAAATTCTTTCCTCCCCAAGCTGCTTCTATCCATGGTGTCTTACCACCTAAGAAACCTTCAGAAATAGGATAACATTAGCTACACTGACAGTTATTTTGTAAGAACTCAAAAAGCAATATGATCATAAATTGTATAGAAGGCACTACTAGGCACACCTCTGACTCCAAACTACTTGCTTTGATGTCCTTTAGAACGCAGATAAGGCAGTTCCTGGGAAGAAGCCTATGGAGTTTGCTGCTTTGCAAGGACATACAAAAACTTATTTAAAGCAAGTGAAGTTCCATAGCCTCTGAGATGATCTAGAACAAGAGTATAAAGTAGGTTCTGTAACTGCTAAAGGGCAGGCAGGAAACTGTTAGGAACTGGATTTGCTGTGCAGTGGTTACCCACATGGTATAAAAGCCACAAACAACACTGTGTGAGAATTGAATATAGTGATGCCAAAACTTGCCCTTTCAAGCTTCCCAGTACATTTTCTGGTGGCATGCCTGTGAGCCCCATACCCTAGTTTCCTTCTTTACAAGTAATCTGTAAAACAAGGGAGCTTTCTGCAACTAGAGTTATAATTTTATATAACTTGTAAAGGTGTCAAAATTTTAACTAAGTATTTAAGTCAAAATAGAATTTATCTGTTTTCTATTTCATCCACAATTGTTATGTCTATTCCAACCCACTTCTCAGGGAAGGGGTAACGTAAATGCCCAATGACTTTTACATTTATAATAATTTAAATTGTGTTTTAATGACATCATAACAGATTTTCTATGATTAAATCATTTTCTAGGGTAACTCTTTTCTTCCATTGCTTTTGGAAGCATTAAGGACCTTCCATTAAGGTCCAAGTGTAAAATATGGAGAATGGAGAATGCATTCACTTGTTCACTGAAGAGTGATTAATTAATTAATCAATTAATTTATTAATTTATTTGATGAAGTATAAACTGGGCTCTTTTTGCAGTGTTCTTTGGTGTTTAACGTTTCTCATAGATGTTCTTTGATATTTTTATATTAATCTCACTAATTTGTCATTTTGTTGAACAAGCTGTGGGACATCATAAACTAGATTTTCCAAAACTAAAATCAAGCTTTATCTCACTATGAAATTTCTCCACTAATATAAGTGCCCATCAACACCCAGTCTCTCAAACCAAAACTCTATTAGAGATTTCTATTCCACCATTTCTCATGTGAAATGACTTAAAGAAAAAAAAAAGATGAATTATTCTTACACGTCCTACCAAATCTTTCCTCATTGTTCTGTTTTTCCTTTCATGGTTTTTTACTCCTGTCCATATGTGACATTATCTCTCTTTCCTTTTTTCCTTCCTTCCTTCCTTCCTTCCTTCCTTCCTTCCTTCCTTCCTTCCTTCCTCCCTCCCTCCCTCCCTCCCTCCCTCCCTCCCTCCCTCCCTCCTTCCTTCCTTCCTTCCTTCCTTCCTTCCTTCCTTCCTTCCTTCCATTCGTCATCATCTTCCCTCTGTTTCTGAGGGAGTCTCACTATGTAGTTGTAGCTGACCTTGACCTTCTGAACTTCCTTACTTTACCTCCCACATGTGTCACTTTCCCCCTCTACCAGCTCTTATGGAGACAGAAAACATACATTTTTGTTGTTCTCATTCTACCTTTAGCACTAGAATTAAATGAATATAATGAATTAGTGAATTAATATTAATATATCATATAGTTTTATATACATTCGGTTGTGCTTAAAATGTTTTTTCAAGTTAATTAATTCTACTCAATAGCATGAGGTTTTAGTAAATTAAAAACTACTACTAATTTTAGTATGTTTATCCTGTATAATAAGTCTAATATCCACTTATAAGTGAGTATATACCTTGCCTGTCTTTCTGCTTCTGGGATACCTCACTTAGGATGATCTTTTCTAGATCCCACCATTTGCCTGCAAATTTCATGATTTCCTTGTTTTTAATTGCTGAGTAGTATTCCATTGTGTAACTGTACCACAATTTCTGTATCCATTCCTCCACTGAGGGGCATCTGGGTGGGTTCCAGGTTTTGGCTTTTAAGAATAAAGCTGCTACAAACATGGTTGAGCAAATGTCCTTCTGTACTTGAACATATGCCCAGGAGTGGTATAGCTGTATCTCGAGGAAGCACTATTCCTAATTGTCTGAAAAAGCACAAGACTGATTTCTAAAGTGGTTGTACAAGTTTACAAACATACTAAAATCTGTACACCTGAAGAACTAAGCAAGAAGGAAGACCCATGGTAAGATGATCAATCCTCACTCAGAAAGGCCAATGGGATGGACATCAGAAGAGGGAGAAAACAAGAAACAGAATAGGAGCCTACCACAGAGGGCCTTTGAAAGACTCTACCCAGCAGTGTATCAAAGCAGATGCTGAGACTAATAGCCAAACTTTGGGCAAAGTGAAGGGAATCTTATGAAAGAAGGGGGAGATAGTGGGACCTGGAGAGGACAGGAGCTCCACAAGGAGAGCAACAGAACCAAGAAATCTGGGCACAGTAGTCTTTTCTGAGACTGATTCTCCAATCAAGGACCATGCATGGTGATAACCTAGAACTCCTGCACAGATGGAGCCCATGGCAACTCATTCTCCAAGTGGGTTCCTCAGTAAGGGGAACAGAAACTTTCTCTGACATGAACTTAGTGGCTGGCTCTTTGATCACCTCCCCATGAGAGGAAAGCAGCCTTACCAGGCCACAGAGGGAGACAATGCAGCCAGTCCTGATGAGACCTGATACACTAGGGTCAGATGGAAGGGGGAGAAGACCTCCCCTATCAGTGGACTTGGAGAGTGGCAGGGAGGAGATGAAGGAGGGAGGGTGGAATTGGAATGGAATGAGAGAGAGGGCTACAGCTGGGATACAAAGTGAATAAACTGTAATTAAAACAAAAATATAATTAAAAAAAAATAAAACTACTACTGAGGAGTGGTCCCTAACAGAATGCTCAGGCTCCCTGATGATTCTATTCCCATGGGAATATAGATTGGATTGAATATCATATACATACACACATACACATACATTTACACATACACATACATACACATCATATACATACAATTGCTTGTTTGACATTTTATTAGACTATTTAGTAGCTATCACATTAGTCCAAAATGGAACTCAATGTGAAGTTGTAAAGGCTTTATTTTGGAGGCAAAAGGATTCTGACAGGAGCTAAAGCTGGTGAGTAGAAGATGGATGTGATCAAAATACATCATAGACATGCATGAATTTCTCAAAGCATAAAGGAAACAAAATAAACATACTACTAGTTTTCAGACAATTGCAGTTACTACCAGTACAACTTCCAGTTCAAAATGCTGTAATGGACCTCTTCAATGAATGTTATGCTACAAAGCATGTTTTGCTAACTCAGCAGAACTAATAAGAAGTAGTGGGTTTCAAATCACGTTTCCATCACTAATAAGACTGTAGCAGTAGCATTTTAAAGCCCTTGTGAGCATGATTGTCTTACAGGTCCAGAAAGCTGAGACAACCAATATTGACTTGGAAATGTACAACCTCTCTATGTAAACCAGTTCTTCATGTGGAGTGTGAATTTTCTGTAACCATGCCAATATGTCTTTCTTCTCAGAGATTCTGAGTATTCTGTCCAGTCTATGCTGCTGTGGCAAAAACGAAGTATTTTTTGAGATGATCACTATCCAAAAGTTTTGCTTATATTAAGGCCTAGAGAGACTTAATGAAATTTAACTTGTTTTCTGAGATTGTTACTGGGTCAAACATCTTGACTTCACTCCTGACAACTTGAAATTTGTTTTAAAATCAACTCCACCCTATTTTGTATCATTGTAACTATTATGGATATCAGCAGAGATTACTCAAAATTGAACCTGAGGGAATGAACATTTATGTTAGACTTTCAAATATAAGAATGTTCTCAAGTTTATGCACTTATGAAGGAGAATTCAAGAAAGTCTGTCTCCCAAAAAGCTTTCATGGGAAACAATTTTATGTTAAGTGATGAGGATATGGCTCT
Organism: Psammomys obesus; assembly: GCF_907164565.1. NCBI lineage: Eukaryota > Metazoa > Chordata > Mammalia > Rodentia > Muridae > Psammomys > Psammomys obesus. Next base: position 39,416,330 of record NW_026592118.1, on the reverse strand, counting down.
TCTCTTATTAAAAATTCTTCAGATTTAGTTTTTACAGTAACTTTTCACCCTTTTACCTTCTGCTAAAACTGTAGTCAACGATGATAAATGCGTCAAAACTCAACCTAGCTGATGACGTGAAAACTGACATCTATAGTTTCCAACTTCTGCATTTACAGTTTGTTTATGTGCTTTCACCCAGATTGTCTAACCGAGTCTCTGCTCGATTTTAAAGCAAAAATACTTATAATTACTCTGCAATATAGTTTTAGAGGCTTAAAGGAGATGAATCAAATGAAAGCCTTAACTGACAGCTTGGTACTGTGTCTCCAACAAATGATTCCTCGGTTTGACTTTACGGATAGACACCTCTTATCTTTAGCTGTTTTTGTATTTTAGCCTGTGTTCAGGGAAGGGTGTGTCCTAATCCATGGGACCGATAGGAAATACCAAGCCTTCTCCAAATCAGATGTTCCATCGGTAGAGATGGGGAGTAGGGAATGTCTCTCTGTAGCTTAAGAAAATTCATATGGTTATTGTCCACTATGATCATTATTCTTCCATGACACGCTTGAGAGAGCAGCGGTGAGTCAGAACTTGAAATCATGTGGTTTTGGTTCTTTGAGACGTGGTTTCTCTGTGTAGCTTTGGCTCTCCTGGACTCGCCTTGTAAACCAAGCTGGCCCAGAACTCACAGCGATTTGCCTGCCTGGGCCTCCCAGAGTGCTGGGGGTTAAAGGCATGCGCCACCACACATAGCTCTGTCTTCCATGTTAATTCCAGTAACAGTTTCGTACATTCAACACAAAGGTTTAAAAAAAGAAGATGTGGCTGGCAAAATGACTTAGCCATTCGGGTGCTTGCTGCCAAGGCTAGTGATCTGCTTTATCTCCAAAGCGCTAGAACCGCCTCCCATAGGTTGTCCTTTGACTGCCGCACACCCGTCAAGGCACATGTGTGCACTCCTCCCACAAGCACAAATAATGATATGTTAAAAAGAAAATGAAGATGGGATAGCCAGTTTGTTATCACAGAAAGCATTCGCTGAATTGTTTTGTCATTGCCCATTGGTCCTCCTGAATTCCACCTCAAAAAGGTTTTCATGGTACAAAATCTTTCTGAAAAGAGACTCCAAACATCGGGGAGAAGGGAGTTCTAAATATAGCCTTCCTGCTCTGTAGACATGCAGCCATGCTCTGCTCAAGAACCCAGACATACAACGTGACCACTGCTTAATGTCACTGGGACTCTCAGGCTCTATTTATATAAACTGGCAGGCACTGATACAGTTTCAGATAAATTCCTGAAACCCCATTCCTCTCCTGTGTGCGGTAACTTCTCCGTTTTATTAAGAAAAAGAAAAATCAATTTTAATTCTGAAATTAAAGTTGAAGAGAACAACAGGCCCCATAACAATAACCAAAACATTTGAGTTGGTGTTTGCTCACAGACATGCTGGAGACACGCCATGAAAAAGCAATTTTTCAATGGGAACAGCTAGAGAAAAGAAAAAAAAAATACCATTTCAATGAAATCTGATGGTGAGGGTTTAAGACCAAGCCATGGGCTCTGGAGTGAAACAAGACTGGCTTTGGGTTTTACCTGGCTGAGCTCTCACAGCTCACACAATGGCTAAGCTTTCTTCAGTATCAACAGGGTGAAAATCCCTTATATTGTATCAGCCATGAAGTTGTTAAGCTTTTTGGAGAGTGCCTACAATACAGCAGGGACTGAAAAATGCCAGTGATCCATCACACTGAGTGTCAGTTAGTCAGCGTTAATCAATAAATCCCCAATAAATTTAGGACACTGATGGGTATTCCTATTTTCCTTTTAATACTTTTTTCAATGATAAAAGAAAGATCTGTGAAAAGCTTTTTCAGTTTTTATAAAATAACACAGAGATAATGTGCTTAGGTATTTATTTGGATATGTTGCAATAAGGAATGGAATTAAGGTTCCTGATTTATTTTGCAGCTTCAGTATCTTTTCTTTCCCTGTGTCAAAGCCCTACCTAATCCATCTTTCTAAGAGCACTTACCATCTGTTTACTCTGTTGTTCAAAATTCTACCAATTTCCTTTCACCTACTGAACAGGGTCCAGCTTCTTATCTTGATTGTCAAACCCATCCATAAATCTCACCCTGATCTGTCCGTTGAACATTACCATTCTCTCTTTTCATTTATGAGAAGTATGCCCCAGTCAAACAAAATTAGTTCACAAGTTCCTCAAAAAAAATCAGAGCTCTTCATCTATTTTACTTTGTAACTCATGTGTTTTTTGCATTTTTATTTATTTGTTTGTTTATTCATTTATTAACATTTATTCACTTTGTATCCTGGCTGTAGTCCCCTCCCTCTTCTTTTTCCAGTCCCACCCACCCTGTCTTCTCCCCATATTTCCCTTCCCTAGTCCACTGACATCCTCCTTCCCTGCTATCTGACCCTAGCCTATCAACTTTCATCAGGACTGGCTGTAGTGTCTCCTCTGTAGCCTTGTAAGGCTGCACTCCTCTGGGGGAGGTGATCACAGAGCTGGCCACTGAGTTCATGTCAGAGACAGTTCCTGCTCCCCTCTCATATTTTTTACCAACCATAGTAAGATGTTGGTGCTTCTCCACCAACCCCAATGCTGGTAGTCTCTGGGTTCATCCGTTTGGTTTTGCATCCTTGAAATCTTAATTTTTCATCATCATTCTGAAAACAGGTTTTGATTTTTTAAAGGTTAGCAATTTACAAATGACTGTACTGTACGCCACTGCAACAACATTACCAAAGAACTATAAAACTAGTACTATTTTAGAGGAAACATCTCGATATCACCTCCAATATAATAATGTCGATGCATTCTTCATCTACAACCAAGTTGCTCCAAACTTAACCTATATCATTTCTACCTGAATATGTAGCTACTAAAGTCCTTAAAACCCTGGCTTAGCACAGCATGGTAGGGACTAAAATTTTTTGATCATGTCATATATGAGAACTGTATTTTTATTATTTCTCCTCTTCTGTCCAACTCCTTGCATGACCTCCATGCTCCCAGTAAATATATGACCTCATTTGCATCACAGAAGAGGGGGCAGAAAGATCATAAGAGCCAGAGAACCATAATGTCTACTCCTAGAAAGTAGGGATTTCCTGTCTATATAAAACAGGAAAGCCACACCTGTTTGGCTTGGAAAGTTCAACAATATGTTCGCATAAAGATGAGCAGAACAAAAACAAACACCAGTTGCCATGACAGTGGATATGTGGTAAATCTCATAAGCCATTAGCCACCTGAATGGAGAGCTATATAGAGAATTAATTATCTCCAGTAGAGAGCTTCTGAAAGACTCTACTTGTCAGTGTATCAAAGCAGATGCTGAGACTCATGGCTAAACTTTGGTCAGAGTGCAGGGAATCATATGAAAGAAGGAGTTATTAAGACCTAGAGAAGACAGGAGCTCCACAACAACCAAATATGTCTGAGACTGTTTCTCCAACCAAGGACCATGCATGGATATAACCTAGAACCCCTGCTCGGATGTAGACCAAGGCAGCCTAGTATCCAAGTGGGTAAGGGGAACAGGGACTGTCTCAGATATGAACTCAGTGGCTGGCTCTTTGACCTCGCCAACCCCTATGGGAGAAGCAGCCTAGTTAGGCCACAGAGGAGGACTTTGCAGCCAGTCCTGGTGAGATCTGATAAGCTACGGTCAGATAGAAGGGGAGGAGGACCTCCCTATCAGTTGGACTTAGGGGCAGGGAGAATATGAAGGAAGGAGGGTAGGGTTGAGTGGGAATAAGAGACAGAGCTACAGCTGGGATACAAAGTTAATAAACTGTAACTAATATAAAAGAATTAATTAAAAATTATCTCCAGTAAAATTAAAATCTTTCTTGACCAGTGATGAGCCTCATAAATTTTCATCCAATGGCAAGTGGACAGCTCTAAATCTATAGTTTATTTGTCCATTTTTAAAATAGAATCACTAGACATTTTAATGTTGAGTAATGTGTGGTCTCTCCATATCTTAAATATCAATCCCTTTGTTGGTTGAAAAATTTGTTAATATTTTATTCCATCCTTCTGTCTGTCTCTTCTGTCTCCTGCTGTGAAGATTTTTAGTTTAGTGTAATGCCATTTTCTATTTTTGCTTTTGTCTTCTGTGTTTGGTGGATCATTTTCTCCTTATTGGGATGATATGAGATACTAAGTTATAGCTGACCCTAATGTACTCTTTTTCCTTAGTTGAGAATGAAGGTTTCATCCCTGTGCATGGACAGTTAGATGAAATCATCATGTTTCAGCCCTCTTGGCAACTGGACTGACTAATGGAATTTAAACATTACTGATAACTATAGCATGGGTTGTTCCCTTAAAGAGAAAAAAGAAGGAGGTGTCCTCCATTCTCCTGCTACTACCTCCTGACACATGTTGTAGCCCCCTAAAATGGAAGGATCATGTTAAAAGTGTTATAAAACGAACCTAGAAGTGCTTGGTTCTTACCGAAGCCCAAGACGCTGCTCTTGACGGTTTGATCTGCTCGGTCTCACATTGACACATGAGGAAAAGTTAGCTTACATGTTGTCTGTCACTATTATTTTCTCAGTTGACCTATACAAGAGTCACAAAGTCGTCCTGACAAATATAAAACATTAGAGTGTTTTCACCCTGTAAGAATAGTGCATGCATGTATATACGTATTAATACACTTTTACAAAGCATATATAATTTTTTAACAAATGTTTGAAGTTTTTCAGCCACTTTCTTTTCTTGTAAATTTATGACATTAGAATGGATTCTAGAGAGCAGGGAGAGGTTGCTGAGATACCACTTAGGAGGATATCATAGGAGTGACTCAATATGAAAATACCCACATTGGAAAGGACTAGGTCATTACTGCAGTAAGAGTGCTGATCTGGAGAAAGAGACTTGAGTGTGTTCTGAGCTTACCCAATTAAGACTTGTTGAGTACAGGAAGCGAGAGAAGGAAAGTACAAGGGCAATTTCAGTGATGACACTTATGTAATGATAGGAAGTGACTTTTACTGAGGAGAAGAAAAATGTAGAAGAAGGTGCTTGGAAAGGCATGTGGGCACTGGAAAGTCAAGAGACTCTTTTGAGAATATCACATTAGACATTTTTGTAAGAGAGAAGTACCTAATGGCATTAAGAAGACTTTCAACAGCGTGGTTATCACTAAGGTTCGACTGTAGAAGATAAAGAAGAAAGATGTTAAGAGAGTGCTGGTAGCCATTACAGACATGTATTTTTTGAAGAACTATTATCAATAAAAATGATTTGTCCTCTTACTGAACAGATTGCTCTGCATGTACACATCTCAATAATATTGTCCGTTGTAACTTATAACATAAGTGCTTGAAATACAGGAAGGAATAATGGTAGCTGTCAAGAAATGAAAAAAAGAATCCTGGTTACTTTACTCGTTTTGTGATACCAGGGACAATGAGGTTACCCAGCTATCACATTTGAACTATGTCAACAGGTATCCAACAGAGTTTTGGCATTCTCATTCAGTCATCTAAGCTATGGTTTAAGAAAACCTGAATCTCTACTTACATTTTTCCACGAGGAAAAACATTCTGGCTTCTTGATACAGCTTGAAGCCTTACAGCGCATGTCCTATACAGGCCTAGTCCAGGCCAGTTTTCAGCAAAAGCCTAGAAGCGCTCTCTTACTGTAACTCAGTGCTTCACTGTGTGGATGATATTTGCTCAGTGCAGAAGCTTTTTTTATGGTCTCCTCGGCAAGTGCCTACATATATTTGGACTTAGCTCAGATTTAATTTTGCAAGTTATCTATGGCCTCCCTTGACACAAATGATAGATTTCCTTGACTATGCTTCTTCTGCATTCTACGTTTTTTTACCAACATATATTTTGTTTGGGTTCAAGTTGGACAGTTTTGTTCAACTCGTTCATTTGAAAATTGTGCTTTCTGAAACATGGAGCTGCAGCGCGTCTTTCACATAGCAATTTTAGGCACCACAGCAGCTTCCTGGGTAGACCCATGGGCTACTGATATTGGTGAAGCACCAGGATCTAGTTAGCTCTACTTACTTCTGAATTGTGGGTTAGAATTGAAGTGACAGCCCTTACTTCAAAGGCGTCCTCTTCCTTTGGTATTTGAGTATTCTCCTGATCTAGTCCCTCAAGTAACAAAGAAGCAGAAGCTCAATACTTTTCTGTTTTCAAATATTAGGAGGCCCACTATTATAATGTATTTCAGTCAGCGTCAAAATTTCAACTGTGCTCTAACACCTCACCACACAGGGAGGAGATGAACGAAGAGGTCTGAGGTTCATGTCTTACGTTCAAGGAATCTTATCTCTTCTTTTGACCTTTCAAAAAGGTTATGGTTAGAACCTATAACGGTTCAGAGTGTACATCAATTACCTGAAAAAGTATCTTAATCTTTGATTTATTGGCCTTTGTTGAAGTCTCTTTAAATAAAGGAACATGGGAAGTTTTAAAATGACCAAATGAAAATGGTCCAAAGCTAGAGAAAAAAAAAAAATTCATGGCAATAAAATGTAAACTGAGAGAGTCATGAAGCTCTTTCTTATCAGGCACATTTCTTCCCTGAGTGTGTGACACTCTCAAGATAGATTTGTAGAATCCGAGGTAAAAAAATTGGAAACTCTCTCAGGACTGTTACACTCCTCTGAGTTTTCTTAACTTTATTGGCTTAATCACGCTCTTCATGGTTAGTGTGAAGCCACTATATTCCCAGGCTTCCTGGTTCCCTTAGCTTACTAACACTCTAATAGATGGTAAAACGACATACAAATATGTGTAACAGAGAAACACTTATGGAGGCTCTAAACCAATCCAGATAGAAAAGATTTTAAACAGTTTTTCTGCTTCAAGCCAACTCAGAGGAATTATTTTACCTTCTATTAACACCTTTTCCTAATGTTATTCCTTTGTGGAATCAACAGCTTCCACTAAATTAAGAGAAGTGGGTACATCAACAGCTTCTCTTTCAGGACCTGTGCAACACAGACTTACACAATAGCAGGTCACCCCAGAAAACAGAGTAATCTGACCTTCTAAGTGTATTTGTCAGCGTTTGCCAGATCAAGGCTGTTTTAAGCGATGGATAGAGGACATCCTGTGCTTTTCATGTTTGCTTATTTTTTTTTTTTGGTGTATTTCTCAGCTGGTATTGGGAGAGAAGCTACAGAAAGTCACTCTAGATCCCCCAGTGGGTCGATCTTTTACTGTAGAGAGCACACTGACCTAAAACTGGGAACAAAGAAGAGGCTGTGGGAGGGAGCAAGAGAAGGAACCTAGACGAAGACACATGCACTAAAATGAAAGTCCCATTGCACTTATTCCCCAGGGCTGGAAACAATATCATCGTTGTCCTTTTCACAATGTTTCTCATATGAAGCAGCATTTCTCTTTTTCACCTGAAGTTAGAGTTTCATTCCCAACGTTTCTCGGTAAAGAAAGTCCCAGCAAATATATGCTATCCAATCTTTTACTACAAGGAAAAATTAACTTTGCTTTTCCACGTTGAATTGGTGGATATGCAAAACCCTTAACTCGGGAATGGAAGAATAGTGCTGAGCAGTAGCCTGAATTCTGCTCATGAAAATCATAAGGAAAGAGATAAACGCACGGAGTATGTGACGCGTAATTGGCTAACCTCATGCACGATCTTTAAGACTAATGAAGAAATCAACACCCACTACTTTCTATTTTAAAATGTCAGCCTTCTGAAAGGTCTAACCTTAGCTAGCCTGCTTCTGGTTATGAGCGGGCAGCACTGCCTCAGTTGTGTCTCAAGACCTGTGAGGGGCATGCCCATTCCTGTGCCTAATTAATGCTCTTCTCTGCTGGACTTCTGTCCAATCCTTGACAACACTGAGAAGGAACTATTACAGTCTAATGAGCTGGGAAAAACCGGAAACCCAAGGCCCCAGCAGGAATGTGAAAGCCAATCTGCTTGTGTTGGGGAAGGAAAGACCCTGAGCCATTCACTCTATTCATTAAAAATTTCTGCATAGGTAAAAAACAAATGTTCTTATCAGTTTGCAGCTCTTTTATATAAAGTATATAAGTATTATGTAAGTATTTTATGTAAGTATTTTCTCAGTTTTAAACTTGCAGATTGTGTTGACAAGGTACATTAAGGAAGAACAAATAAGTTTTTATCCTTCTTTTTGTTAAAAGGAAAAACTGATGGTTCTAAATCAAGCATCTCTGTTGACTTTAATGAGATAAATAAAGACAGGGCATATTTAAGTCGCACGATGTTATGTTCTGATATGTATTTACATTGTGAAACAGTTGCCACAATCAAAGCTAAGGAAGATTTCTACCACTTCCTATACTCAAGTGTTGTCTCAAACTCCACATCCGAAGAGTTCTGTCTCTTGAACGACTTCTTACAAATGACTTTTTTGTAGATTTGTGCATTAAGTAGGCTGAAGTTCTGTTATGCACACTTGAATGTAGGCATTCACAAATGGAGCAAAGGATGTTAAGCAAAGGATCTGCTTAAGCCTATGATAAAATGAATGCTGTTATAATAAAATTCCTGCTTTCTGATAGTAAACAACATTTCTACTGAAAAAAGAAAAGAGTCCTAAACTCACATCGAGCAGTGCATTGTAAATTAACCACTGTTTTTGCAGCATTGTCCTTCCTTTCTTCTTAAGTAATTGACATGCAGATTACCAGAGTCTACAATTTGTTCACATGACTTACAAGGGACAGTGACTATACTGATTAGCAGTTTTGTTCATCACTAAGAATCAATAAGAACACACTGCCGGTAGGCTTCTGTAAGAATTTATGAGGGTTTCTGTTTTCTGAATCATTTCCCCTGAGCCAGTGTCTACTGACAGAGTGTGTCTCCTTGTATTAGTGACAGGAAGAAATAATTAACTGCCAGTTGTCACTTGTGATTGGATGATCCATGAAGTAAGAACACACTAAGTGGGGCAGATGAAATCCAGGCTGCGCTTCCAACACGTGCTGGGACCGAGCTAGGAATCATCTACTGAACATTTCCGCTTCTCATTTTCTAAGTTTCTGTGAATGAAAAATGGTAATAATCTCATTTTTAAAAGATCCTTCAGTGACATTCTTTATTCTTAATAATATATCCCCTGAGAAATATGCTATTCCATTCTCTATGTGTTCTGAAATTATGGTAAATCTGTGTAATTGTAGTACAGATGAACTATTAATAATTTCTAAATGTTACAATGCCTAATTGTTAATTATAAATTGTAAGTGCATGTAAAAGTATTAGTTATTTGCCTCCTTGTTCATTCAGCAAGCATTTCATTTCAAAAGTGCCCTCTTTCTGCCAAAAGCACTTAAAGTAGTTGAATAAGTAACGATGAAGATATGATTCTTCCTCTCAAAGTTCTCCTAGGTTAAAGAAAAATTAATGCATAGGATTAGAAAATGATTGCATAGGATAGTATGATCCGAGTTATAGGATGGGAAACAATTGTCACAAGAACAGGGTTGGTCAACATGACTCAAGATCTCTTTCTTTCAACGCAAACACACACACACACACACACACACATACACACCACTTCTAGGAAGATGCTTGTGTTTTGCTACGTTAAAGAATGTGACAGTGGCACTGTTATCATCTGAATGTGTAGGAATGTGTAGGAAAGGAAAAATATGACAGCTTCTATATATATATATATATATATATATATATATATATATATATATATATAATTGCAGGAAAGGACCACTGTCTCAGCCACTTAGGCTAGTATAAACAATGTGATCTGTGTTCATGAAGAGTATTTATTTTTGACAGATCTTGAGGCAGAGCATCCAGAAGGAAGGCACCAGTATATTTGTTGTCCGAAAAGGACCTATTCCTCAGAGCACCCCTTTGGTGTTTTTCCTTAAACTCAAAGGGATAAAGAAATTTCCTCAACTGCTTTTATAAAGGAATTCACAGGGAACAGAACAGGAGCCTACCCACAGAGGGCCTCTGAAAGACTCTACCCAGAAGAGTATGAAAGTAGACACTGGGACTCATAGCCAATCTTTGGGCAGAGTGCAGGGAATCTTATGAAAGAAGAGGGAGATAGAAAGACCTGAAGGGGATAGGAGCTCAACAAGGTGAGGAACGGAATAAAAAAAAAAAAATCTGGTCACAGGGGTCTTTTCTGAGACTGATACTCCAGCCAAAGACCATTCATGGAGATAACCTATAACCCATTGCTCAAATATAGCCCATGACAGCTCAGTGTCTAAGTGGGTACCCTAGTAAGGGGAACAGGGGCTGTCTCTGACATGAACTCAGTGGCTGGCTCTTTAATCACCTCCCCCTGATGTGGGAGGCAGGCAGCCTTACCAGGCCATAGAGGAAGACAATGCAACCAGTCCTGATGAGACCTGATAAACTAGGGTCAGATAGAAGGATAGGAGGTCCTCCCCTCTCAGTAGACTGGGGAAAGGGCATTGGAGGAGAAGAGGGAGGGTGTGTAGGATTGGGAGAGGATAGCTTGGATACAAAGTGAATAAATTGTAATAAATAAAAAATAAAAATGCCATGCACATTCAAAATAAATAAATAAATAAATAAATAAATAAATAAATAAATAAATGAATAAATAAATAAATAAATGAATGAAGGAATTCATCCCCTTCCTAAGAACTCTGAACATTTCATTTACAGGTCTCCCAAAGACTTCTTATTGATAACCTTGGGAAGCAGAGTTCTAAAATATAAATGTGAGGATTAGGCTCAATCATTTTTTTAACTCTGCATCCTGGTTGTAGTCCTATCCCCCCTCCAGTCCCAGTCCATCCTGCATCTTCCCCTTCCCTATTTGCCTCTTTCTCAGTAAAGGGGGGCTCCCATCCACCCTAGTTTATCAAGTGGCATCAGGATTGAGCATGGTCTCTTCCCCTGTGGCCTGGTAAAGCAGTCCCACCAGGGGGAAGTGATTTAAAAGTGGCAAGTGAGTCTGTGTCTTATGCAGTGTAGGCAAATGGATGGAGCTAGAAAAGATCATCCTAAGTGAGGTTAACACAGAGCCAGAAAGACACACATGGTACGTACACACTTATAAGGGGATTTTAGCCATATAATACAGGATAAACATTCTAGGGGACACAGACTCAAAGAAGTAAATAACAAGGAGAATCCAAGGGAGCATACATAAATTTCACTTGGAAGGGGAGATAGAAGAGACAGAGGTGGTGGCTGAAGAGAGGGAACAAGTTAGAAGAGGGGGAACAGAGAGTTAAGACGGTGGAGATCAGACATGTGGAGAATGAAGGTGAGAAGACAGAAGCTCTGTAGAGAAAAGAGAAATTGAGTGTGGGGATATCTCTGTGATAAGCTGGAGACCTAAGTCAGGGTAGGCCCCTGGGAGAACATAAGGGGATTCAAACAGTGACTCCTAGTAGCAGAGGCCATAGAGACTGAAGAGGGCACTTTCTAACTAGATTGGACTCCTAGTAGAGAGATGAAAACTCCTACAAAAGCTTCAACCCCAAATTTAACCTGCCTACAAGATGTCCAAGAATGAAGATAGAGCAGAAAGAGCAGAGATTGAGGAAATACCCATTCGGTGCTTGCTCCAACCAAAGATATACTCTATGAGAGAGTGCCAACCCCTGTCACTATGAGTGATGCTCTGCTAACCTTGTGAACAGGAGCCTGACAGAGTTGTCTTCTGAGAGACTCTATCCAGCAATGGCTTAAAACAGATGCTGAGACGTACAACCAAACATTGGGGGCTACTTAGGGAGTCTTGTGGAAAAGTGGGAGCAAAGAGAAAAGAACATGAAAGTGACAGGACCTCCACAAGAAGACCAACAAGGCCAAGTAACTAGGGCCCAGAGGGGCTTGCTGAGACTGAAGCATCAACCAAGGACCATGCTTGAACTGGACCGTGGCCCCCTACAAAGATGTAGCAGATGGACAGCTTAGGCTTCATGTAGGCACAAACATTTTGAAAAAAAAGCAGTCAGTAAATGAAAAGGCAAGTCCATCTGAGATTGTATCACCTTTGGGAAGCAGTAGATAATTTGGAAAGAAAGGTAAGAATATAATAATGTGAGAGGAGATCCCATAAGGAGAGAAATGAGGAACAGATTTTTTTTTTTGAAAAGCCTCACAAACATTAGTATTAGAAAAGCAGGTTAAAAAAAAGTGACGAGGTAAGCAAGGTATGTACTCCACTATCTGTGAAGACATGAATTCTGCTTCTAACTTCAGATGGAAGCAACAAGGGGACAGTCCGCACCTTTGAATTCTTAAGGAAAAACAAAAACGCCAAGCGCAAGCTGATCTTTTATTTAAAAGGGATGTACATGCTAACCAAATGCTGAAGGAGAAATGAATGGAGCTTAGAGAAATTGCAGGTTTAAGTATGCCCTAATATCAAGGCCATAAGAGTGGGATCACATTGGCTGTTGTGACCTCCCTACCAACAGACGCTAAGTAATGTACCCTACAGCTTTGCCCATTTTCAAGAACACGTTAATTGTTCACTTAGAGAAAGTTAGACAGAAAGAAAGAAAGACCGAGAATATATTCTCAGTTCTTTGCCTATAGAACTGGACCAGAAAAAAAAAAATTGGACCAGAAGCTTGAAGAAAATCACTGGGGAACTCTCTTTTTTGTTTTGCTTTTGAAAATATTAATGTCACCAACAGTTATGGGAATCTACACAAGGCTATACCAGTCAACACTCAAATGTGGGTGGGAGAAAGGGCTTACAAGGCCTTCTTCCTAGTTGAGGAGTAGTAAGTATTAGAAGGCTGCTAGGGGAAGAAGAGTCAGTTTTCTTTAGGGATTAGGCCCCTGACAGGTTGACCAGGTCAACCCTGTGCTTATGTGTACATGAGAAACAGTAATTGGACACAATAGAAAAGAGGTTGTAAATCTGAGAGGGAGATGTATGGAGAACACAGGAGAAATTAGAGGGTAAGCGAAGGGAATGTGATCAAAATGCCTTGTACTCATGTCTAAAAAGTTCTTGAGATAATAAGTAAACAAATATAAACACGTGGTACCTTCAGATGATTCAAAGGAGAACACGGTTCTGAGATGTACTTGCCTAGCAGTAACATTCGTTAAGTTCCCCCCAAATGTGAAGCATGCCAAGCTTCACTGTGCATTACAACAAATGCCAAACCAGCCTTTATTAGTCATGCTCATGCATAAGAAAACTGATGTTTGTGATCTCATTAAAGGCCCTAAAGCTAATGAATAGAAATAGTAACTCCTACTGACTGTAGTATTATGTTCTGTGCATTGTTTCATTCTGTATTAAAGAATGACTGGCATGACCCGAATGAAGCATTTTCTCTTAGCAAAGAACACATTTTAAGCAGTGGGAAAGGTCAATATATCATATTATGCCTCCTACCTCTGGGCCAGTATTTGTGCTGATGGTCACTACTTCACCTCTCTTTCTTGCCTTCAGTTCTCTAACATCTGACACTGCTAAGAGGCAGCAGTGTCCTGGAGTACATTGCTTCAAACCTTTAAACAGTCTGCTACTATTTTTATCTTTTACTTCTCATCTCTTTTTCTCTTCCTTCTCTTGCCTGAAGCGAGAAGCCAATGCTCACTGAATTCTGGCCAACTTAGAGCCGAAGAAGACAGAGCAAAATGAGGTGATAATATGATGGGTTACTAAAAGATGAACAGGAACAGGAAAAAATGAGGGTTATCCAAATTTAGAACCAAACCGTAATAAATTCAAGGACTTGTTTTTTTTTTAAAGTCACCATAAAATGAAGATAGAAAATACTTGGTTGGGTTATACTTCAATGTTAACTACTTTTACTTAACTTAATCCTTTGATTAGCAAGCAAGACAGTTTTCTCACTACTGGTAACCTGTTAATAATTAGGCTTTGTTGATGATTAATAGTTAGCATATTCTCTTCCAAAATAAGATGCCCTATAAGTTCCTTTAAATTGTTTTTTGCATCTATTTATTTACTTTTTTTTAAAATCTTTTATTTATTTTTTATTAATTACACTTTATTCATTTTGTATCCCCCCATAAGCCCCTCCCTCCTCCCCTGCCAATCCCACCCTCCCTTCCCTTTCTGCATGCATGCCACTCCCCAAGTCCACTGATAGGGGAGGTCCTCCTCTCCTTCTTTCTGATCTTAGTCTATCAGTTCTCATCAAAAGTGGCTGCATTGTCCTCTACTGTGGCCTGGTAAGGCTGCTCCCCCCTCAGGGGGAAGTGATCAACGAGCAGGCCAATCAGATTATGTCAGAGGCAGTCCCTCTTCCCATTACTATGTAACCCACTTGGACACTGAACTGCCATGGGCTACACCTGTGCAGGGGTTCCAGGTCATCTCCACAAATAGTCCTTGGTTGGAGTATGAGTCTCTGGGAAGTTCCCTGTGTTCAAATTATCTTGTTCTGTTGCTCTGCTTGTGGAGTTCCCGTTCCCTCCAGCTCTTACTATTTCCCATTTCTTACATAAAATTCCATTCACTCTGCCCATCAGTTGGCCATCAGGCTCAGCATCTGCTTTGACAGTCTATACTGCAGAAGCTTTCAGAGGCCCTCTGTGGCAGGTTTCAAGGTTGTTTCCTCTTTTCTTCTGGCTTTCAGAGGCCCTCTGTAGCGGGTTCCGAGGTTGTTTCCTATTTTCATTTTCTTCTGATGTACATCCTCTTTGCCTTTCAGGATGGGGATTGAACATTTTAGTTAGGGTCCTCTCTTTTGCTTAGTTTGTTTAGATGTACAGCTTTTAGTGGGTTTATTCTATATTGTATGTTTATATGAGTGAGTATATACCGTGAGTGTCTTTTTGCTTCTGGGTCAACTCACTCAGGATGATCCTTTCCAGGTCCCACCATTTACCTGCAAATTTCATGATTTCCTTATTTTTCATTGCTGAGTAATACTCCATTGTATAGATGTACCACAGTTTCTGCATCCATTCTTCAGTTGAGGGGCATCTGGGTTGTTTCCAGCTTCTGGCTATTACAAATAAAGCTGCTAAAAACATGGTTGAACAAATGTCCTTGTTGTGTACTTGCGCCTCTTTTGGGTATATGCCTAGGAGTGGTATGGCTGGATCTTGAGGAAGCGCTATTCCTAGTTGTCTGAGAAAGCGCCAGATTGATTTCCAGAGTGGTTGTACCAGTTTACATTCCCACCAGCAGTGGAGAAGGGTTCCCCTTTCTCCACAACCTCTCCAGCATGTGTTGTCCCTTGAGATTTTCATCTTGGCCATTCTGATGGGTGTAAGGTGAAATCTCAGGGTTGTTTTGATTTGCATTTCCCTAATGGCTAATGAGGTTGAGCATTTCTTTAAGTGCTTCTCTGCCATTCGATATTCCTCTGCAGAGAATTCTCTCTTTAGCTCTGTTCCCCATTTTTTAAGTGGATTACTTGGTTTGTTGCTTTTCAGCTTGTTTAGTTCTTTATATATATTGGATATGAGTCCTCTGTCAGATAGAGGGTTGGTGATGATTCTTTCCCAATCTGTAGGCAGTCGCTTTGTTTTGATTCTGGTGGATCAATGGAATCGAACAGAAGACCCAGAAATAAACCCACACACTTACGGACACCTGATTTTTGACAAAGATGCCAAAACCATACAGTGGAAAAAAGATAGCATCTTTAACAAATGGTGCTGGTCCAACTGGATGTCTACATGTAGAAAAATGAAAATAGATCCATACTTATCACCCTGCACAAAACTGAAGTCCAAGTGGATCAAAGACCTCAACATAAAACCAGACACATTAAATCGGCTAGAAAAAAAAGTGGGGAATACCCTAGAACTCATTGGTACAGGAGAAAACTTCCTGAACAGAACACCAACAGCACAGGCTCTAAGAGCAACAATCAATAAATGGGACCTCATGAAATTGAAAAGCTTCTGTAAAGCAAAGGACACCGTCATCAAAACAAAGCGACTATTTATTTACTTTTTGTTTTTATTTTGGTGTGTGTGTGTGTGTGTGTGTGTGTGTGTGTGTGTGAGCACATATCAAAGCATGCATATAGAGATCAGAGGACAAACTAAAGTAGTCATTTTGTTGTTGTTGTTTTGTTTTGTTTTTTTCCTTTCACCACATAGGTCCTAGCATTGAAACTCAGATTTGGCATTGAGTGCCTTTACTCATGAAGCCATCTGATCAGCTTCTTCTGTTGCTAAAAATGTACCAAGTAGGTCATTTCTTTCTTAGGCTACTATACTTCCTTCTATTGGCAATACAGAAAACTTTTCTGTGCATGACCATCAATCAATCCATACTTCGGAAAAGTGCATGGGTTACAGTCAAACAGCATGCATGGATTGGTAGACTAGAGAGATCAATGATAATAAATAATGGACTTTGGATCTCTAGAAGGATAGGTAAGGCCCGGGAACATTGTACAAACTGCTGCATAAGCAAAATGTTGTCCACGTAGAGACAAAGTATCATACAGAGGACATAAAAAAGAGCCAACATCAAAAGCCAACTAGGCATAATGGCACAGGCCTTTAATTCCAACAATCTGGAGGCTGAGGCAAGCAGATCTTTCGGTTTAAGGCTAATATGGTCTACATAGTGAGTGAGTTCCAGGACAGCCAAGGCCGCACAGAGAGATCTATTTCATAAAAGAAAAGAAAAAAAAAAAAAGCAAAACCAAATAGCTGCTGTCAAAAACCAAAGGAGATCTCTGTGCTGCCCCACACCAGAGTACAATGAAAGGGTACAATGCTTTGTGGTACAAAAACATAAAGTCATAAGAGCCACAATGGCTCACCTCCCTTATGTCTGGGAGAATAAGTACTTCAACAAAACAATAGTAAGTAACTTTCCAATAAATAAAACCTGAAAACATGCTAATGTATATTAGTTAGGAAGAAATAATGTCTAACAAAAAAAAAAAAAAGAAAAGAAAGCATTAGCAGTTGAAATTGAACCAAAAGTAACCTTCAAAATGATACTTCATGGGGAAGGTTCAGTGAATAAAGTATTTGTTATACAAATACAAAGACCGGGGTTCACTTTCTACCCACCTGCATAAATGTCAGGTGATGGCATAAATATCTATAAACCCAGCACTAGGGAAGGGGAACAAGCAGATACCAATACCTTCATGGCCATCCAACCTATCCAAGTTTCAGAACGGAGGCTTGGTGAATAGACCTGGTCTGAAAATAAATAGATGATAGATAGATAGATAGATAGATAGATAGATAGATAGATAGATAGATAGATAGATAGGTAGTGGAGAGCTTTAAAAGATTGTACCTAGGTATCAAGCCCTGGCTTCCATGCACACTTGTATAGGCCTGGACACCTCCTCATCATATAAATAAAGTTTCTAAAAATAATGATGTCATCAGGCAAAAATCACCCACTTGTCTCAATCTGTTCAGACTGCTGTAATAGAGTATCAGGAAGGTTGCTTACAAATTACAGAATTTTATATCTGTTATGGTTCTGGTGGTTAAGAATTCCAAAGTCAATATACCAGTAGAATCTGTGTCTATCGGTAGCCTGTTTTTTTTTAAAAAAAAAATATTTTTTTAAATTTATTTTTTAATTAATTAATTTTTTAATTAATTACAGTTTATTCACTTTGCATTCCAGCTGTAGCCCCTTCCCTCGATCCCTCCCAATCCCACCCCTTCCTCATCTCCTCCCATGCCCCTCCTCAAGTCCACTGATAGGGGAGGTCCTCCTCCACCCTCTGAACCTAGCTTATCAGGTCTCCTCAGGACTGGTTGCATTGTCTTCCTCTGTGGCCTGGCAAGGATGCTCCCTCCTTGGGGAGGGGCGGGGCTCAAAGAGCCAGCCACTGAGTTCATGTCAGAGACAGCCCTTGTACCCCTTACTAGGGCACCCACTTCGACACTGAGCTGCCGTGGGCTACACCATGAAGAGGTTCTAGGGGTTCTAGCTCTCCTTGTGGAGCTCCTGTTCCCTCCAGGTCTTTCTATCTCACCGTTCTTTCACTGCAGGGAATCTTATGAAAGAAGGCAGCCTGATTTTTGATGCACAGACAGCTGCTTCCTCTTTGAAATCTCAAATAGGAGAAGGGCCATGGAGTATTTCGAGATTTATTTATTGGGAAAGAGGACCATTTCTGAGGGATACACCCTTACAGCCAAATTGCCTACCAATGCCCCACTGTACATCTACCAGAACTGGGTTTTATTATTTTAAAATGACTCCTATAGGGAGAAGTTAGCTTAGTTAGTGATAAGACCTTGACCTAGCTTCACAGTAAGCTGCCATAAGACATTCATTAATTTAAAAAAGAAAACCAGAAACTGTAAAGGTACTTTTCATCTTCCGCCTCTACCAACTGATCAGAATCGTTGACAGTAAGACCAAGAAGCATAGTTAGCTCGCTGATGGCTATGCCGGGAGTAAAAGGATGCTTCTGTGGTATCATTAAAAAAAAAAAGAAAAGAAAAAAGTAGTCTGAATTGTTGCCTAGAAAACAGCAGTTAAACACCAAGAAACATTTATTGAAAAACATAATTGTGAATTCACAGAAGCCAAGATGTTGTGAAAAGACTAGAAATTTTCCAGATTAAAACATAGTAACAACCACAAATGTTGAATAAAAAAGAATTACCGTTTTCTATTTTTTTCTATTAAAAATAAAAATGTTCTCACTTAATATATCCTGATTACCATTTCTCTCTCTCTATTTCTACCCACCCTCCCTCCCATCTGGAGCTACAACCTCCCTGTATCTCACTAGAAAACAAACAGGATTCTACGGGATAATGATGAAATAAAAGAAGACAGAATAAAATAAAACATAATGAGTTAAAACATTGGAATTGGATAAAAACAAACAGGAAGAAAAGAGTCCAGGAGAAGGTACAAAAAAAACAGAGACCCACTCATTCTCACACTCAGTAATCCCATGAAAACACTGACATATTCTGACTTGCCTTGGGCTGGGTCCTCTGGCTGCTGTGCTGAAGGTGGTGACAGGGAGGTCATCACAGTATCCCAGGGTAGTGCCGATGGAGGTTAAAAGTAAAGTCAGGAGACATCCAGGGGCCTGCTGACACCCATGCTGGCCAGGAAGAGATGCCCAGAGAACAGCCTGCCACTTCACTGCTCAAGGTGGGCCATGGACACTCAATGACCCACGTGGCTGGCCTGCTCCTGAAGCCACTGCAGTGTGCAGTGTGTGCTGGACAGATGGGAGAGGAAGACAAGCCTGTGAAGGGAGATGCAACTGGAGGTGAGAGGGTGGAAAGAAATAGCCCCCCAAAACCCATACAACTACAGATACTTGATTTTTGACAAAGAGGCCGAAACCATACAATAGAAAAAAGACAACATCTTCAACAAATGGTGCTGGTGTAACCAGATGCCTACATGTAGAAAAATGCAAATTAATCCATATTTATTACCCTGCACAAAAATAAAGTCCAAGTGGATCAAAGACCTCTACATAAAACCAGACACACTAAACCTGTTAGAAGAAAAAGTGGGGAAGAGCCTTGAACTGATTGGCACAGGAGACAACTAAAGAACACTGTTATCAGAACAAAATGACAGCCTACAGAGCGGGAAGGATCTTCATCAGTCCTATATATGACAGATAGCTAACATCCAGAATATATAAAGAAATTAAGAAGTTAAACATCAATAAACCAAGTAATACACTTAAAAAATGGTGTACAGAGCTAAACAGAGAATTCTTAATAGAGGAATATTGAATGGTGGAGTAACAGTTCAAGAAATGTTCAATGTCCTTACTCATCAGGAAGATACAAGTCAAAGCAATCCTGAGATTTCATCTTATACACATCAGAATGGCTAAGATCAAAAACTCAAGTGACAACACATGCTGGAGAGGTTGTGGATAAAGGGGAACCCTCCTCCATTGCTGGTGGGAATGTAATTTTGTACATCTACTTTGGAAATCAATCTGATGCTTTCTCAGAAAATTAGGAATAGTGCTACCTCAAGAACCAGCTATACTACTCCTAGGCATATATCCAAAAGATGCTCAAGTACACAATAAAGACATTTGCTCAACCATGTTTGTAGCAGCTCTTTTCGTAATAGCCAGAAGCTGGAAGTAACCTAGATGTCCCTCAATGGAGGAATGGATACAAAAATTGTGGCACATTTACCCAATGGAATACTACTCAGCTATTAAAAACAAGGAAATCATGAAATTTGCAGGCAAAAGGTGGGAACTAGAAAACATCTTCGAGTGAGGTAACTCAGAAATAGAAAGACACACATGGTATATACCAACTTAGAAGTGGATATTAGCCATATAACATAGGATAAACATACTAAAATCTATATTCCTAAAGAAGCTAAACAACAAGGAAGACCCTAGGCAAGATGACCAATCCTCATTCAGAATGGCAAATGCAATAGACATCAAAAACAGGAGAAAACAAGGAACAGAACAGGAATCTACCACAGAGGGCCTCTGAAAGACTCTACTGATTGAATTATCGAAGCAGATGCTGAGACTCATAGCCAAACTTTGGGCAGAATGCATGAAATTTTATGAAAGAATGGGTAGATAGAAAGACCTGGAAGGGACAGGAGCTCCACAAGGAGACCAAAAAAGCAAAAATTCTGGGTCCAGGGGTCCTGCTGAGACAGGTACTCCAACCAAGGACCATGGATGGAGATTGCCTAGACCCCTTTCTCAGATATACCATGGCAGCTCATTATCTAAGTGGTTCCCTAGTAAGGGGAACAGGGGTTGTCTCTGGCATGAACTCAGTGGCTGGCTCTCTGATCATCTCCACCTGGGGGATGCAGCCTTACCAGGCTACAGAGGAAGACAATGCAGCCAGTCCTGATAATAACTAATAGGGTAGGGTCAGAGGGAAAATGAGGAGGACCTCCCTCATCAGTGGACTAGGGGAGGGGTATGAAAAGGGATGTTTGAAGATGAGGTGGGAGGGTGGGATTGGGAGGAGACAAGGGAGGGGCCACAGCCAGGATACAAATTGAATAAATTGTAATAAATGATGATGATGATGATGATGATGATAATAATAATAATAACAATAATAATAATGACAGAAAAATTAAAGAATAAAAGAAAGGGAGATGTGGTGGGTGGCCAGGATAATACTTTCCAGGGGACAGCTAGAGTCAGTGAAGTTAGTACTCTGATTTCAACATCTTTACCCTCAAGAACACTGTGAAAAGAATGTGAAACTCCCTGAGATGAAGAAGTGAAGCAAAACGGGAGGTAATCAGTAACTGATAATAGGCCAGTTTAATGGCCAACTGTACTTAAAGTTATCAAGAATCGACATCTGACATTTATTGCAGGGACATTTGTAATTTTTATTAACAATTCCAGTAAGCCCCAGATTTCTGGGTAATGTGAATCATCAGCAACGAATGTGCCATTTTAAGGGCAAAATGTGATCTTTTAATGATGCAATAAGGTCAACAGATCGTGAAGCCTCAATATTTTACCATCCTCTAGGAATGGTAGAATGTATAAATTAGGCTGTCAAGCAAGATTCAACTCAGACTACTCTAGCTTTCTTTATTTTTGTGTAAAAAATGTTTAAAGCCCCCTCTCAGCAATCTAAAAATAAATAGGAGTTTTTATACCTAACAGATTTAACAAGATCTTTTGCTAGTAAGGATACTTTCAAGTCCAGGATTTATTAAATTTACTCATTTTATTGTAGCCATATGACTGTTTTGCTTTCATGTGTTTATGTGTACCCTGTATATGCTTGATTCCCATGAAGGCCAAAAGAGGGCACCAGACACCATAGAACTTGAGTTATAGATGGTTCAAAGTTACTATGTGGGTGCTGGGAACTGAACTCTGTTGAACTTTTGAGCTGTTTCTCTAGGTACATGGATCATGGTTTAACAAGCCTAGATAAACTCCACTTCATATTCTGTCCAAAACTATTTGACCAAATCAATTTAAGGAAAAATAAATCCATATAAATCTCTTGATGAGTCGCAAAGTATCATAAAGTTTTGGGGAATTTAGGGATGTCTTAGAAAAAATACTGAGCTGCAATTTTGCTTAAGCCATCCAGATTTCTGCTGGAAACCCACTTCTCCGCCACAATTCTCTACATTGTTTTAGAAAAAAACACACTAGAGAATGTCTTTAGAATTTGTGGGGTTTTTATGTTGTCGTTGTGTGTGTGTGTGTATGTGTGTGTGTGTGCACAATCTTCCTCTTTGTGAGTGTGTGTTTACCATATTTTCTTTAACTGTCTTGAATTTTCTAATCTTGAAGGTCATCTCATACCTGCTCTTGCTAATGAATCAATCAACTATATTTCTTAGCTTCACATGTGTCCACAGATACTTTACTGTTTCCAGTTCACAGATATATACTGCCTTCTAATGTTCTCTCAATGAGTACTTTTTATGCAAGTAGCCAGATACTGTGTATAAATGCATACTATTCTCTGTCTGTTTTTTACAAAGAAAACATTGTGTGTGCTATAATAGTAAAATAATAATCAATTTTAATATGCTCTAAACCACACTGCAACATGATTTCTTCTACTAGCTTGTTAAAGCAATTTATTTCCACCATTTAAAAGCCTCTAAGTCACCCTTGGGGTTCTTGAGTAAACCAATGTATTCAGTCAACAAACAAAACATTAGCAGTATTTTAGAGTAAATTAGATATTTCTTTACTTCTAAAATATTTGTCAGTTTGTAACTATGAAGCAAGACGAAGGAAAAAGAATTTCTCATGTCACCACTGACTAGTACGGAAGACATGACTGCATCTATCACTAGTGAGAAGTATAAAAGGATTCAGAGCCATGTACTACACTAAAGGAGTCTATACCCTTCTGAAGGATCATAGGCTTCATGTTTAAAGGTGAAAGGATTGCCCATTTAACAAATATCTTGTTCCATCCAGGCATCATGTTAATTGGATATGACACATTAAATAATACAGACTTTATAGAGCTTACAATCTGGTGAAAATGACAGAATGTAAACAGGAAAGTCAATAATTAAACCTGTAATATTACTGGTTGTTATGGAATATTTCTATGAAAATACCTCTTGACTCTAAAGGTACTGAACTTCTACTGGACCTTGTAGTCAGATTAATAATACACCTTGAACTCATTTAAAGTAGCCCGTTACTGCGTGTTGTGGAGCACACCTGTAATCCCAGCACTCGGGGAGGCAGAGGCAGGTGTATCTCTGTGAGTTCGAGGCCAGCCTGGTCTACCAAGCAAGTCCAGGACAGCCAAGGCTATACAGAGAAACCCTGTCTTGAAAAATGAAAAACAAACAAACAAAGATGTAGCTTGTTATTCTACTGTGTATTCAGCCTGCTTAAGTTTAGCCTGTTCTTAAGAAAACAAAGCAGCCAACATTGTCATATCTTGCATTTCCCATGCAATCAGCTTTTACAACCTTTTATAGCTGTAATATTAAGTTGGGAACTCTTTATGCAACTGATTTAGACTAATATATGTGTGTAGGTGTCACAGAAATAATTTACTAAAAATAGTTAACAGGCTGAAAGCAATCTTACAACAAAAATCCACTATAAATGATGCTATTAAAATGTAGATATACATTGATAAAGTCTCTTTGCAGTGTTGAATAATATTCTGGGTCAGTTGGGGCCAGTTAAGTAGCTTCTCCCTTTGTAAAGTTCTGTTAAAGATTTCTATAAAGAGTCCTCTCAGTCTTTCCCATATCCTATTTCATGTATTCTTTAATAAACACAGAGAAAATACCTGTTTGGGGGATAAGAATGAATAATATTATGAATGAACACACATCTCTCTCACACACACTGCACACACTTACCAGATATAGAACAGTCATAGCACAATTCACAGGCATCTGGCACAGACACACACAACAGACAAATAGGTCAATAACCACAAACTACAGACAGACATAAGGAGAAAAATTAACATTTGGCTTGCTGCTAGCCAAATCAATCCTAGCAAAAGTCACTTTGTTTAATTCCTGAATGCAATATCTGTACATCATTTTGGTGGCCACTGCGAGGCTATATTTAATGTGTTAACTAACACAACTAAATAAAATAAATATATTATAGGGAAAATGTTGGATCCATGATAGGTAGACAGGAAGGTGCTCTCTAAAAGAAAAATCTTTAGGCTCAGACTATAAAGTAAGAAGTACAACTACTAGGTGAGGCAAAGGCCAAGACCCCAGATTAGGATCTCCTCTGCCAATTGAGAGAACAGCCAGAGTATCAGTACAGTTAAAAAAAAATGATAGAAAATAAAACAGAAGATGTCAGAAGGCGTGTCCCTTTAGAGGTCACAGGAAGATAGATCTTTTACTGTAATGGAAAATGTATTGATAAATTTTAAGCACACTGATGTAATCTGATTATGGTTTTAATAAATCACTTAGGTTTCTGCATATAGAACAGAGAGGAGAGAGCCCAAAGTCGAGTGCGGAGGTCAGTGTGGAAGAGGATCACCATAAAAATGAGACAGGGAAAAAACAAAGAAATGTAAATCCTTTGCCTCTGCTTGAGATATGGGGTGGATGGGGCGCCATTTACTGAGCTTGGAAAGACTGCGAGATGGCAGCTTTCCTGGCACAGAGAACTAAAATAAAAGTTGTTTCAAATGTTAAGTTTGCACATCTGACAAATCCAAGCACATGTGTCATGTGAGAAGGTGTGTTTACTCGCAATCCTAGTTCTCAGACTACATGTCCAGAGTTGAAGATTTGTACCTGGCATTTTTATGAAATGGGTGGATGTTACCTAAAGAGACACTAAATTAAGAAACAAAAATGCAGCCAAGAACTCAGCCTTGAGTAAATCTAGCAAGGAGAATTGGGAATCAAAGAGCTAACCCTAACAGCCAGTTAGAGGGAAAAGCAATGAGGGGAGAAAAGAACAAAGTATATTTTTTTGTAGAAAATAAGAACGACAGTGATTGAAAAATGAAACTACAGATTTTCTTAAATATTTATGATTAGTCAATTAAGAGGTCAGAAAACTCAATTAATTTAGTTCTACATTTTTTTTCTAACAGAAAATACATACATCTGAAAAATTGGTGTGAAAAGAAAGTTTAGGTAAACAGAAGTGTAGGTGATTTCCCCACAAACAGAAACTGAAGGATTGGACGTCCTACACGGGAAAGGCCAAAGCATAGGACCTGGCATGATAGAACATTCTCACAAGAGAGTGACGGGAGTATAGGTTAGAACGCTGAAAAGGAGTCTCTGCAATGAGACCATGGCTATCGAAAGACTATGAGTAATAGGAGGATTGAAAATCCACCCCCTCAAACCAGGATAGCAAGATCAAGTGGAGTTTGTAAAAAAAAAAAAAAAAAAAAAAGAGACATACCAAGTATTAAATCACAGAGTTAAGCAGTACGGTGTCCTTGGAAGAGTAAAGCAGCTTTACTTGCCCAGACTTGACCCCCTTGTCCTGGGCAAGCAGTGAGAAAGCAAATCTTCAGAATACTGAGGTTACAGCCAGTTCTGAGGGGCCGCAAATGGCATGCTTAAGCCTAAGCTCCATTCTGTAGGCAGTAGTAAAAATGAAGAACTCTAAGCTACTCAAGTATAGACTATAACTTATAACAATTAATGTTTTGAAATAATCACTGTAATATTAGTGTGGGAAAGAATTAAAGGAGACAGATGAATGGCCTTTCTGAATATAAGCAATATATAGCTATTGGTTCTGAACATAAGTGCAGGAGGGATGACAAGTATGGCTTGAAACTCTCTATAAGACATCCAGAAACAAATTCAGCAGCATGTTTCAGGGTCTCTAAGACACAAATCAAGACTTCACCATGAGAAACCAAGCCTTCCAATGTTGTGCAACAGAGAAATATTTTCTTATTCTTAAAAGACAACATTGGATCACTAGTAATTGTGCAAACATGAGGACCAGCAATGCATACAAAGACACATGCAAGCTCCCCAGACACATGTGTGCTCACACTTGTGTACAAATGCACCCCGAGCACATCAAAATAAAAGAGGGAGGGAGAACACCTGTTTATTTGAAGGATGTTGTCCTCTCATAGTCAGTGGCAAGGATTTGTGACTCCTTGAAATACACACAGCATAGCTCTGTGGACATTTTATTTTATTGTTAGTCATAGATGAGAATGAAAAAAAAATCACTATCAGGTGGGGAGGGAGTTGGGCTAAGGGGATGAAGAAGAGACTACAAGAAGAGACAGCTGGAATTGAGGGGTGCTATGGAAACCTATTGCAGTGGAAACTTTATAAAATTTATCAATGCAGTACTAGCAAAGCCTCCAAATAGTGGGGGAGACAGAGTCCCAACTGGCTGTCTCTTGTCCCCAAACCACCAAAGAAAGCTTTCAGCATGAGGACGGGGTCACATACATTTGAGATGCTGTCCAAAGGGTTCCCATAAAATTCCCCAAAAAAAGACAAGACTGCTGCCAAGACAATGATTTGCTCTCCACAAACTGACAGGAAGGCGTCATTGCTGATGACAAGACCCACACAACTCATTCAACATGGAGAGGTTTAGCTGATGTCAACACAGAACTTTAACACCTAAGTTTTAGTGTCTTTTATACAGGAAGGTACTCTTCAGGCTACCAAAAGAAAAATGTAAACAGCAACCCAGCCACAAAATCTTTGATCTACAATCTGACATGTGTGCAAAATATACTAGGGCAATGGTAGCCGAAAACTTGTGGGAATCAAACCAATGTCTGATTTGACTTGATGCCCACCGCACAAGACAAAAAACATAACCTAAACTTTTGGTGACCAAGATCCAAACTCTAGATACCCAAGAGACCTAGGATGAAAACAAATACTGCTGGTCTGAAAAGTAACAATAAACAATGATGTTCTACTATATTAACAGATCAGTGCCTTGTTCAGTCATCATCAAAGAAGCTTCTTCCTATAGCAGATCTTACAGCCAGACATTATGCACACACACACACACACAGAGAGAGAGAGAGAGAGAGAGAGAGAGAGACAGACAGACAGACAGACAGACAGAGACCGAGGAACACACAGCTCTAAATGGGATGTCTCCGTCAAATCCCTCACCTCAGAGATCAAGGAACACAGCTGAAAGAAGTAGAAAAGAGTAGAAAAGTTGTAAGAGCCAGAAGGAATAGAGGACACCAGGAGAACAAGTCCCTCTCGATCAACTGAGCAAAGCTCATATGGACTCAGACACCGAAGCAGCAAGCAAAAGCTTACAGAAGTCTGCACTAGCTTCTGTGAATATAGATTATAGCTTACAGTTTAGTATTTTTGTAGGACTCCTGAATGTGTGAACGAGTGGGTCTCTGATTCTTGTGTGTTTTCTTGGGGCTTTTTCCTTTTGTTGGTTTGCCTTGTCCAAATTCAATGAGATGATTTTTTTTTTCATAATTATATTTTATTTTGTTTTGTGTGGTTGTTATCTCTTAGAAGCCTCTTGTTTTTCTAATGAGATGCAGAAAGGGAGTGGATTTGAATAAGAAGGGAAGCAAGAAGGAAGTGGGAGGAATAAAGGGAGAACGGACTGTAATCAGGTTATAATACAGGAAAAAATCTCTTTTTAATAAAAGAAGGGAAATCAACACTTACGTGTAGTGATTATGTAGTATGCATGTGTGGCATGCATGTGCTGGAAGAAAAAAACTAACTTTTGATATAAAAATGAATCATCTTTAGCAAACTTTGGGCAGAGTGCAGGGAATCTTATGAAAGAAGGGGGAGATAAAAAGACTTGGAGCAGACAGACAGGAGCTTCACAAGGAGACTAACAGAATCAAAAAATCTGGACACAGGGGTTTTTTCTGAGACTGGTACTCCAACCAAGTATCATACATAGAGATAACCTAGAACCCCTGCACAGATGTAGCCCATGGCAGCTCAGTATCCAAGTGGTTTCCATAGTAATGGGAATAGGGACTGTCTGTGACATGAACTGATTGACTTGCTCTTTGATTCCCTTTCCCTCAGGGGTTAGAGAGCAGCCTTTCCAGGCCACAGAGGAAGATAATGCAGCCACTCCTGATGAGACCTGATAGACTAGGATCAGATGGAAGGGGAGGAGGACCTCCCCTATCAGTGGCCTGGGGGAAGGGCATGGGTGGAGAAGAGGGAGGGATGGTAGGATTGGGAGGGGAGGAGGGAGCTACAGGAGGGATACAAAGTGAGTAAACTGTAATTAGTAAAAATTAAATTAAAAAAATATTTTAAAATGACTCATCTTCTGAAGTTAAAATTATATCCTAAAATCAATATATATTAAGACATATCATCATTTTGCTCTAACATAAACAGTACTTTCTGAAATTATTTCTATTCATTTAAAGACTGGATAGATAAAAAATCAAATAGCTAAATTTATCTGCATGGCTATGTTAGTTCTCTTAATCAAAGTTGGTAGTCTAATGTTGATGAAAGCAGCTCGCTAAGGGGAAAATACAGAAAATTTCATTGCCCTGACTTGATATAATAGTTGTTTTTTGTTTGTTTGTTTTACTATGAATTGCAATGCAAATATTTCATAGTCCTACAAGTGTTACTTTAATAAAAATCCTCAGGATTTTATTAAGTGTGAATTTAGAGAGTTAGGTGTTTTTGTCCGACAAGAATCTGAAGTGTGATTGTTTCATCACATTAATAAATAGATGGGTTTAGTACTGCAGGCCTTTAATCCCTAGCATTTGAGATAGGTGGACAGCCAGACCTCTGTGAGGTCAACGCCGCCTGGTCTACATACTGAGTTCCAGGGCAGCCAGAGCTACCTGCCTGACTCAAGCAAGCAAGCAAACAAACAAACAAATTGACTAATAGAAGCCTATACTTTCAGGAATACTTTCTGAAGTCTGTTGCATCACTAAAACAGCTGACTTATATTTGTTGGTGAACAAAGTTTAGGGAGAAATTTAGGTTAGTAGAACCTACAAAATAAAGTGTGTGTTCCTGGCAAGGCTGCACTAACTCCTTTAGAAGGGTGTTGAGAGATAACTGACTTATGGCTTCATGGGTGGCCAGGCACAGAGCAAGCATATCAAGTGACGGTACATTTTCTTCCATTGCAATAGACAAAGACATGAATACTCAAGATTTCAGGGGACTTTGAGATGGTTGGTGTTAAGCCTCTTCTTGAAAGAATCTGGAATCACATGGGAGAAGGGCCTCCAGACATGCCAGGAATGGAATATCTTGATTAATTAGTTTATCAATAGGCGGTTTCAATTTGATTGGGGGTGGGACTATTTCTTGGTTAGGCAATTTTGAACCATGGAAAGCAGGGAAAACCAGCTGAGTACCATTCTTCCCAGCCCATCCCAGTGTTTGTTTGTTTGTTTGTTTGTTTGAGGATCAGTGAAGTATTAACCAGTCCCTCAAGCTCTGAGAAGCTATAATTCATTGTCATGATGAACTGTAAGCAGAAACTGTAAACCAAATAAATTCTTTCTCTTTTAAGTTGCTTCTTCTTCCAGCAATAGGAGAAGAAACTACAAGAAATACATTGAGAATGGCTGCAATGCTTCCTAAAAAGAGAAGTGTTTTTACTAAACATTCCCTACTAAGAAAATCTACAATATTTTAAATCTTATTCACATTTAATTTTTTTAATTTAATTTTTTTATTAATTATACTTTATTCACTTTGTATCCCCCCCATAAGCCGCTCTCTCCTACCCTCCTGATTCCCACTCTCCCTCCCCCTAATTCACGCATGCCCCTCCCCAAGTCTACTGATAGGGGAGGTCCTCCTCTCCTTCCTTCTGATCTTAGTCTATCAGATCACATCAGTAGTGGCTGCATTGTCATCTTATATGGCCTGGTAAGGCTGTTCCCCCCTCAGGGGAAGGTGATCAAAGAGCAGGCCAATCAGTTTATGTCAGAGACAGTCCCTGTTCCCATTACTATGGAACCCACTTGGATACTAAACTGCCATGGGCTACATCTGTGCAAGGGTTCTAAGTTATCTCCATACCTGGTACTTGGTTGGAGTATGAGTCCCTGGGAAGACCCCTGTGTTCAAATTTTCTGGTTCTGTTGTTCTCCTTGTGGAGTTCCTGTCCTCTCTAGATCTTACTATTTCCCATTTCTTATATAAGATTCCATGTGTCTGCCCAACAGTTGTCCATAAGTCTCAGCGTCTGCTTTGATAGTCTGCAGGGCAGAGCCTTTCAGAGGCCCTCTGTGGCAGGTTCCTAGGTTGTTTCCTGTTTTCTTCTTCTTCTGATGTCCAACCACTTTGCCTTTCGGAATGGGGATTGAGCGTTTTAGTCAGGGTCCTCTCTCTTAATTAGTTTCTTTAGATGTACATATTTTAGTGGTTTAGCCTATGTTATATGTCTATATGAGTGAGTATATATCATGTGTGTCTTTCTACATCTGGGACAGCTCACTCAGGATGATCCTTTCCAGGTCCCACCATTTACCTGCAAATTTCAAGATTTCCTTATTTTTCATTACTGAGTAATACTCCATTGTGTAGATGTACCACAATTTCTGCATCCATTCTTCAGTTGAGGGGCATCTGGACTGTTTCCAGCTTCTGGCTATTACAAATAAAGCTGCTACAATCATGGTTGAGCAAATGTCCTTATTGTGTACTTGAGCCTCTTTTGATATATGCCTAGGAGTGGTATGGCTGGATCTTGAGGAAGCGCTAATCCTAGTTGTCTGAGAAAGTTCATAGCACTAAGTACTTCAAGAAGAAATTCGAGACAGCTCATTCCAGCAACTTAATGGCTCACTTAAAAACCCTAGAAAAAGAAAAAGCAGACCCAGAAAAAAAGGAGTAGACGGCTGGAAATAATCAAACTCCAGGCTGAAATCAATCAATTAGAAACAAAACAATTCAACGAATCAATGAAACTAAGAGCTGGTTCTTTGAGAAAATCAACAAGATCGACAAACCCTTAGCCAAACTAACTAAAAGACAGAGAGACACCATCCAAATCAACAAAATTAGAAATGAAAAGGGGGACATAACTACAGACACTGAGGAAATCCAAACCATCATTAGGACTTACTTCAAAAGTGTATATGCCACAAAATTTGAAAATCTAAATGAAATGGACAATTTTCTTGATTTATTCGACTTACCAAAGCTGAATCAGGACCAAGTAAATCAATTAAATAGTCCTATATTCCCCAAGGAAATAGAAGCGTTCATCGAAAGTCTCCCATCCACAAAGAGCCCACAACCAGATGGTTTCAGCGCAGAATTCTACCAGATCTTCAAAGAAGAGCTAACTTCAGTTCTCTTCAAACTATTCCACAAAATAGAAACAAAAGGAACACTACCAAAATCATTCTATGAAGCCACAGTCACCTTGGTATCTAAACCTCACAAAGACTCAACAAAGAAAGAGAATTTCAGGCAATCTCCCTTATGAACACTGATGCAAAAATACTCAACAAAATACTTGCAAACCGAATACAAGAGCACATCAAAGATATCATCCTCCATGACCAAGTAGGCTTCATCCCAGGATGCAGGGGTAGTTCAATATACGGAAATCCATCAATGTGATCCACCATATTAACAAACTGAAAGAAAAAAACCACATGATAATCTCCTTAGATGCTGAAAAAACATTTGACAAAATCCAACATCTATTCATGTTTAAAGTACTGGAGAGATCAGGGATACAAGGCACATATCTAAACATAGTAAAGGCAATATACAGCAAGCCTATAGCCAATATCAAACTGAACGGAGAGGAACTTAAAGGAATCCCACTGAAATTAGGGACAAGGCAAGGCTGCCCACTCTCTCCATATCTCTTCAACATAGTTCTGTAAGTCCTTGCTAGAGCAAAAATACAGTTAAAGAAGGTCAAGGGGATACAAATTGGAAAGGAAGAAGTCAAATAATAACTATTTGCAGATGATATGATAGTATACATGAGTGACCCCAAAAACTCTACCAGGGAACTCCTACACTTGATAAACTCCTTCAGCAAAGTGACCAGATACAAAATTACCTCAAAAAAAAATGTAGCCCTCCTATATACAAAAGACAAAAGAGCTGAGAAAGAAATTAGGGAAACAATACCCTTTACAATAGCCACAAATGACATAAAGTAGCTTGGTGTAACCCTAACCAAGCAAGTCAAAGACTTGTATGAAAAAAATTTCAAGTCTCTGAAGAAAGAATTAGAAGATATGAGAAGATGGAAAGATCTCCCATGCTCATGGCTGGCAGGATTGACATAGTAAAAATGGCCATCTTACCAAAAGCAATCTACAGATTTAATGCAATTCCCATCAAATTGCCAACACAATTCTTTACAGACCTAGAAAGAAAAATTCTCAAATTCATATGGAATAACAAGAAACTCAGAATGGCTAAAACAATTCTCTACAACAAAAGATCTTCTGGAGGTATCTCCATCCCTGATCTCAAGCTGTGCTATAGAGCAACAGTAATAAAAACTGCATGGTACTGACACAGAAACAGAATGGTGGGTCAATGGAACCGAACAGAAGACCCAGAAATAAACCCACAGACTTATGGACACCTGATCTTTGACAAAGATGCCAAAACCATACAATGAAAAAAAGATAGCATCTTCAATAAATGGTGCTGTTCTAACTGGATGTCTACATGTAGAAAAATGCAAATTGATCCATACTTAAGACCCTGCACAAAACTAAAGTCCAAGTGGATCAAAGACCTCAACATAAAACCAGACACACTAAACCACTTAGAAGAAAAAGTGGGGAAGAACCTTGAACTCATTGGCATAGGAGACAACTTTCTGAACAGAACACCAACAGCACAGGCTCTAAGAGCAACAATCAATAAATGGGACCTCATGAAACTGAAAAGCTTCTGTAAAGCAAAGGATACTGTCATCAAAACAAAACGACTGCTTACAGATTGGGAAAGAATTTTCACCAAACCTTTATCTGACAGAGGGCTAATATCCAGTATATATAAAGAACTAAAGAAGCTAAAAAGCAACAAACCAAGTAATCCAATTAAAAACGGGGAACAGATCTAGACAGAGAACTCTCTGTAGAGGAATATAGAATGGCAGAAAAACACTTAAAGGAATTCTCAACATCATTAGCCATTAGGGAAATGCAAATCAAAACATCCCTGAGATTTCACCTTACATCCATCAGAATGGCCAAAATGAAAAACTCAAGTGACAACACATGCTGGAGAGGCTGTGGAGAAAGGGGAACCCTCCTCCACTGCTGGTGGGAATGTAAACTTGTAAAACCACTCTGGAAATCAATCTGGCACTTTCTCAGACAACTAGGAATAGCGCTTTCTCAAGATCCAGCCATACCACTCCTAGGCATATATCCAAAAGAGGCTCAAGTACACAATAAGGACATTTGCTCAACCATGTTTGTAGCTTATTCACATTTAAATAACTTTCCAATTGACTTTTAATGAAAACTGGTTGACAACATATTGAGTACAAAATCTGGTATTTTCTTTTTAATCAATTGAAAAATAATTAAACCCGATTCTCAGAACTTGTTTAAGATATCCAGATAATCTCCCAGGAGGATGTGCATGTAAGATGATCTTAGTGCTCCCTCAAAACCCATGTGTAGGGACTGGTGCTCAGAAGCAATTAAAGGAGGTCCCAGATCCTTATTACACCAATCCATTACCCTATTCTTACAACCATTGAAATTTAGCCATTCTGTCTGTAATTTTGATGGTACTCCTAAAATCATCCCAGCCTATGGCAGCGAAGTCAGACTCCCAGTACACACAGCAAGGATGCCTGTTCTGTTTTTGCAGCTGGAGAACCAGCAGGAATCTGTATCAAGCCCACAGACAAGAAACGTGAGTTCGTCACAGAGCTCTTCACACAGGTGGCAGTACTATCACACCTCAGATTTGTCTACCGGGTATTGTTATTAGGGGGCTGCCTCTCAGTGCTGATTGCATTGAAAAGCAAGGACTGTGTGAAGTCTTTTGTTTATATCTGTAATCTGCTCCTAAAATTGACAGTAAAAAGCCACCAAAGGATCAATGAAAACTATGCACAGCCCTTCTCTGCCGCTGACAAATGTCTTCAACAGATGATTAAAACCAACAGCAATGCCCAAATCATATTCATTGCTTCTAATAAAATGTGACTTACGGAACTTCAGCCTCCCAATTTCTCAAGAAGGAACACTTCATAAAAACTTAAACCTTACAGTCAGCAAAGGTAGCCCACTGTTGTTGTTTGCTTTGTTACAAACAGATCATATACTCTATACTACGAAGATCACCATAGAAGAATCAACGGTGCTAAATACATTGACAGAGAATTTTGTTTTTTCCTTTTAGTTTTCACCTATTTTATTTAGGTGTCATTTCTTTTCCAACTTCCAACCAGAATCTAAACACAAAAAGAAACTAATAAGCACTAGCTTTATTCCAAAGGAACAGGGTCATTTCCATTGACCCCAATAAAATACGCGGCCCTTACCAGAGAGCTCAAGGGTCTTTACAAAGTAGAATGTTAGTGTTTCCAGACACAAAGCTGCAGAGGTAGAGGAAAACCAGCAGAAATCAGAAGAAAGAGAGTAGGGAGTGGACGAAGCAGAGAGCTACTGAAAACGCTTATCTGTAGTTGGGTGGAGTAGAGTGAAGCAAATAGACTCTTACTCACTTTGATGAGAAAAGAAATGGAGTTTCAACACTGCAGTGTCAACAAATGACTGACCTAAGTAATATTTAAAAAAGCTAATTCATTGGGTATCTTCAATATCTATCATTCAGATGATAGATGCTAAAAATTTTAACTGATAAGGCAGTACATAAAAATATGAGTGTATTATTTCCAGGCTTGGAAAAAATTCACATAAAAATTAAAATTGTGATTTGTGTTTTCTTTGGGAATCAGGATCAATAACAGTGTTTGTTCTTGGACAGAGAAGAATAATGACTTTGGTGAACTATTATTGTTCTTTATAACCTCTTTTATACTGTTTGATATATTTCATTTTTGCAAGCCAGCTTAAAAAAAACTAACAAAGGAGAACAGACTAGAATACTATAAAATTTAAAGAGGATATCAAAACTAAGCCTGATGAAAATCACCTCAAACTCTCTGTCCCTCCCTCTCTCTCCTCTCTCTCTCTCTCTCTCTCTCTCTCTCACACACACACACACACACACACACATATATATATACATATATATGTATATATATTTAGTCATCTCTACTGCAAATATCTAAGAAACTGGGTCCTGAGTCCTAAAATTATTTTCTATGGTGCCCTGGTATATGCTTTTCTTTTAATGAGTTTCTATACAGAAGGTAATAAAGATTTACTTGCTAGATCTTACAATAAACATGTATTTTCTTATATTTCCCTAGATGTGATCTACTTTCTGTGACAAAGCTGTCTCTATGAACTCTCTTAAAGCTTGAGTGCAAATACGAAAGATCAGAAGCATGTGACTCTTGTGTAATTATGCTTAACTACAGCAAAATCCTCACACTCAATGCAGATTTTATATTTCAAGGTCAGAAGAGAAAGAAATCATATCACCAACATCATAGCGCCAAAGAGTAGGATGGGCAAAAGAAAAAAAAAAGATGTAATAAAAGAGATGATAATTTTTTTAAAAAAATTGGTTTAAGGGAAGCAGCTGTAGACAAGGTACCAGTTTTCACTGTTTATTTGAATGCCTGCCACCTTGTTTCTGAACAGTTGGCCAATGGAATAGCAACCAATAGTCTTATGGGATATATCACTGACATTAACTTTTAGTGAACTTTTGACATTCATTTCTACTCAGTGTGAGAGTGCAAATGTCAGATGCAAGTAGGTAATAACAGATAGAATTTGAGAGTTTCTCAGAGATTAAACTGGAAGGAAGCAGGACTCTGTGTTGCCTATTAAGAATCTGATCTCTGCTAATATAAAACCAAGATAGTCTTTAGTTTCTTTCCTAAACAGAATGACAGGAACAGAAACTATTTACTTATGCATTTATTTTCACAGTGATTTTTGGGTCACGGATAATTGAGGGAAGTTACTGATGT
Organism: Psammomys obesus; assembly: GCF_907164565.1. Lineage (NCBI taxonomy): Eukaryota > Metazoa > Chordata > Mammalia > Rodentia > Muridae > Psammomys > Psammomys obesus. The sequence continues at coordinate 39,380,396 of NW_026592118.1, read as the reverse complement.
TCCCTGTGTTCTTTCTGCCTACATAAGTTGCATTTCTAGAACATTCCTTGCTATAAGGTACATTTATGCAAATCGATGGAGCTTCACTGGCCCTTAGACCCGTTCAAATCCCAAAGCTCCTTCTGTTGGGTGGACACTCTGTATGCTGAGCAAATGTGTAGCTAAGTGGTCACATCACTGTAGTTCCATGCCCAGGACTTTTGCTGCCCTGCAAATGACTCTGATCTACCTCATCGCTTCCTTTGTTTTCCCTCCCAACCTCCTAGCAGCCGCTAGTCTTTTAAACCATACCCCTCATTTAACTTTTTCAAGAACATTATCTAGTTTGAGCTATACTACACATAACCTTTTACTTTGGCTTATTTTGCTGAATAATCTGCATGAAAGCTTTTACTTTCTCCTGAAGCATCACTGGAAAATAGCACGGTCACAAATAAGAATACGATTCAATTTATATAAAAATATATTAATATGATTTATATAAAAATTCTCCATTTCCTTAGCTTGGTAGCATTTCTCTTAGTGTTGCGTAATATTCATAGTGTAAATACATGAGAATACATGTATTTATCCATTTTCCCAGGAAATGGTTTTGTCAATTACAGATAAAGTGTCTATAAGCATCTGTGTTCAGGTTTCTGTATAGGCATATGCTTTCAACTTACTTGTAAAGATACCAAGGAGAACAGCTGTTGATTTATTTACTAAGAATGTATTTACTTTCTTAAAAGAAACCTTCAGATTTTCACTATATCTTTGTGCTTACATTATTAGCAGTCCTGACTAAGGAATCCTTTTTTTCCTTCTCTGATTCTGGTGTCAGAAACTACATTTTAACTCCTGCAGTAGGCCTGAACAGTAACTTGGCATTTTGCATTTCCTGATATTGGACAGTCGGTTTTATATTGTTGAATCATAAGAGTTTCTTGTACGGTTTATAGAACAGTCTTTTGTTGGCATTTGTTTTGAAGATATTTCTTTTAGTCTGTGGCTAGTCACCAAATTCCTTTATCTTGGTGATGTTTTTGTGTGGCAGAAGCTTTAATTTCTGTGAAGCTCAGCCTATCAATTATTTGTTTCACTGATTTTGCCTTGGATGTTGAAAACTTAAAAAATTCACACGACACTCAAATTTACCTGAATTTGTTCAATTCTTTCACCTGTTTGATTGTATTTCCCTATGCCAAGTCGAGAGCTTTATTTTCCTCCTTTAAGGCCTCTATCATTTTCATAACCTCAGAGTTAAAATCTTTTTCTTGTGCTTAGGGTGTGATAATATCTCCAGTACTTGCTGTGGTACGTTCTCTTGATTCCTGTGGTATTATATGCTCTAACTTTTGTTGCTTGGGTTCTTTTTTTTTTTTTTTAATATTTATTTTATTATGTATACAATGTTCTGCCTGCATGTACACTTGAACGCCAGAAGAGGGCACCAGATTTCATTATAGATGATGGTGAGCCACCATGTGGTTGCTGGAAATTGAACTCAGGACCTCTGGAAGAGCAAGCAGTGCTCTTAACCTCTGAGTCATCGCTCCAGCCGGTTGTGGTGGCGTACACCGGTAGGATTTGCTGAAGGAGGCAGAGGCAGGAGTATCACGAGTTCGAGGCCAGCCTGGGCTACACAGTTGCTTGGGTTCTTACGCTGGCTTCTAACCATCTGATTGACTCTGGTTTTAGCTGGCCTGGAGGTCCATCCACTGGGTTCACTGTTTCCCAATGGGCCAGGTAGATGGGGAGCAGGCAGAAAGATCTCCAAGCCAAACACTTCTCCTGCCTCTCACAGGTCCCCTCAGGATAGGGGACAGTGGGGTTTGAGGCCTGTGCCCAGGTCACATCCACTGGGCTCACTGTCTGTGTCCCAGTTGCACCAGATAGATGTAGAGAAGGTGGAAAGTTCTCCAAGCCAAAAGCTGATACGGCAGCACACAGGCCTCCTTCAGAGGGCAGACAATGGGGCTCACCTCTGCTGGGTTTGCTCTCTCTTCTAGACTCACTGTTTGTGAGCCAGGTGGGTTAGGCAGACGTGGAAAGATCTCCAAGCAGAAAGCTGGTCTGGTGCCACACAGGCCTCCTAGGGATGTGGGATAATAGGGTTTGGGTCTCTCGGCCATCTCACTTCAGCTGGGCTTACTGCCTGTGACCCAGGCGGGCTGCCCACAACTAATTTTTTTTAAAGTAATATTGTTAGATAGTTGGTATCCATATAACTTTTCATACCCTCTTCATTTGGGTTATTCCTAATTTTACCCCCGGCCTTCCTCTATCTGTGCATAGTAGTCTACATCTTTACTTTCATTTTAGGTGTAATCTACTGTCCCCCGTTCCTCCTTTGTACTGTAATAGTTTCCACTTGTGCTTTAAGTTACATATCCCAAATGAAAGATCTATGTTGATCCAGTTTCCTAGCAATTCCAAGTAGAGAAGCAATGAATATGGACAAACAAGTGTCTTTGGAGTAGGCTAGAAAGACTTGGATATATATGCCCAGGAGTGTTATATCTGGGTCATGTGGTATTTCTACTTCTAGCTTATTGAGAAACCTCCAGTCTTTTTTCCAAACCTGAGCTTACCTTCCCTCCAAGAGCATATAATAGTTTCTCTGTTGTCATATCAAGTCCAGAATTTGTTGTTATTTGTGTTCCTGATGATAACTATTTTGCCTGGGATAAGATATAATCTGTTTTATTTTTCTGATAGATAAGTATGTTAGATGGTTTGTGAAGTGTTTTCTAGCCATTTGTATTTCTTTGTTGGACAGTTTTCTGTTGAGTTCAATAGCTCACTTTTTTTTTTTAGCTTGTTTATTTTCCAATATCTACTTTTTGAATTCTTTGGATACTTTAGATTCTGCTCCCCAGTCAGATAAATAGCCAGTAATGATTTCTTCTGATTCTGTGGGCTGCCTGATTACTTACTTTCGTATTCTTTGTTACACAAAGTCTTAGTTCACAAGAACCTTTTGCTGATTTTTGTCCTCATTTTCTGTCTAACAGTCTTATTAGTAAATCCCTTCCCTATGCCTGTAAGGTACAGGCACTTTCCACATTTTCTTCTATCCAGTTCAATGTATCAGGTCTTCTGCTTAAGTAGTTGGTCCATTTGGAGTTGAGTTTATGCTCAGGGAGAGATAAGGATCCAGTTTCATTTTTCTGCCTCATTGTGTTTCCTGTGTGCTCTTGTCAGACAACAATTGAGTGAGCATATCTGTGTGCGTGTGTTTCTCAGCTCTCTTCCATCCCATTTCCCCACACGTCTTCTCTTTTCCCAGTCCTAGAGTCATAAATGACTACTGCTGCCTCATAGCAATTCTCAAGTTGGATTGAGTTACTCTTCCAAGTTGAATTTTTTCCCTTTATTTCAGGATTTTGCTAATCATTATGAATATAACTGCCTTACCACAAGAACCTGAAGATTCGTTTGATAATGTTCATAAATTTTTTGAGAACACACCTTTGTTGAAGTTGTGTCTAAGCTAAGACACAAGCTTTGAATTTCTGAATTAACAAAAACTTGCTTCTAGAAGCCAAACATCAACAAATGTAATACATAAGCCTCTGCCACTCACCTGATCAGGGACAATCCTAATTTTTCTTTTTGAAATAATTTGAAATGATAGTCCAGGGAAAGTTTATAGATAACGACTGTGTTCTTTGGTTATTTTTATTTTATGGTTTCTTTAAGAACTATATTTTTTCTAGGCAGACGTGAGAGATTAAGCACATTTAAGTTTTCTACAGCTAAAACTGTACACTGATAATCAAGGAAATTATTGAGACTAAGATTTTTGTGAGTGAGAATGGGGGTTAAAGGTTCTGATAAGTGAAAGCAAGAGAAAAGAGGAGAAAGGAGTAAATTTTTTTTTCCTCCACTACTTGTCACAAAACAAGGCAAGGTCACTGTGTCCTGACGCTGTAGGCAGAGACTGTGTGTAACCACATGAGTCTATTACCTGGTGGAAAAGTACATTACCCTTGGACAATTTTACATGTTGCAGAGAAGCAGAAATAAAACATTTCTGAAATCATTTTCTCATGACCAGTCAAATCTATAAATAAAGTTTTTCTCTCTCAAATATTGTCTGTCTTAGTTCTTTGGCAATAACAGTGAGTTTCATGACACATTATTTTGCCGTACCACGGAATTAATTTCATGCATGAAGGATCTATGCAATATCCTCGCAGGGCAGGGCGTCACTAACAGCAGAGCTCTTGCTCCTGGAGTAATGGAGAAGGACAAGGGCCTCACTGAAGCTTTCGGGCGTGTTGTTGTTGTGTTTTAAACAGAGACTGACAGTGAACATTCTGAGCCCACTAGCATCAGGCATCTTTAAGCATTTCACTAGGTAGAGTGATGGGAAAATGAATAGACATGAGAGTGAACTTGGCTAGCAATACTCATGGGTTCCACACTTGTATGGTAAAAAAAAAAAAAAAGTCTTTGTCATCTCCTTGAAAAGAAACAAAATTAATAGGAACAGATGGAAGTTTTGTCTTTTTTTTTCTATGGGGAAGCGAATTAATATCGTTTAAATGAGCATTGTTCCTATGTTGCCAGACTTGCTAAGTACTCTACCCTTGATGATAACCTCAAGTATATTTAAAATACAGATGAATATTAATAAAGGTATACTATTAAAGAAAAAAAATGAATCTATACTAGATTTTTAGGTACTAGTGAGTTTTGAGAACACAGAAAAGAGATAGCTTTATTTGATAAAAACTGAATAATAGTGTTACAGCAGAAGGGGGACATTATGGAAATCCACAAAGAGTGAGTCAAAAATGCTGAGAGCAACTGACTATGGAATTTCCAGCCTCACACAATACCACTTCAATGTAACTCATTTTTATTTATTTTTTATTAGGACAATATATACACTCTGTATCTCAGCTGTAGTCCCCTCCCTCCAGCCCTCCAAATCAATCTCGCCTTCCCAATCAATCTCACCCTCCCTCCCTCTTCTTCTCCCATGGCCCCCCTCAGTCCACTGATAAGGGAGGTCCTACTCCCCTCCCATATGACCCTAGTCTATGAAGTCTCATCAGGACTGGCTGCATTGTCTTTTTCTGTGGCCTGATACAGCTACACTCACCACAGGGGGAGATGATCAAAAAGCCAGCCACTGAGTTCATGTCATAGATAGCCCCAGCTCCCCTTACTAGGGAACCCACTTAGAGACTGAGCTGCCATGGGCTACATCTGAGTAAGAGGTATAGGTTATCACCATGCATGGTCCTTGGTTAGAATATTGGTCTTTGCAAAGATGCATGGTCCTTGGTTGGAGTATCAGTCTTTGCAAAGATGCCTGGGCCCAGATTTTTTGGTTCTGTTGCTCTCCTTGTGGAGCTCCTGTCCCTTCCAAGTTTTTCTATCTCTCGATTCTTTCATAAGAATCGAGAAACTCTGCCCAAAGTTTCGCTATGAGTCTCAGCATCTGCTTCGGTGCCCTGCTTTCAGTGGCCATCTGTGGGAGGTTCCTGTCCTGTTCCTTGTTTTCTTCTGCTTCTGATGTCTATCCATTTCGCTTTCTGAGTTAGCATTGAACAGCTTCCCTAGGGTCCTCCTTCTTGTTTAGCCTCTTTAGGAGTATAGATTTTAGTATTTTTATCCTATATTATATGACTAATATCCACTTATAATTGAGTATATACTATGTGTCTCTTTCTGCTTCTGAGATACCTCAGTCAGAATGATTTTTCTAGTTCTCACCATTTGCCTGATAAATTCATGATTTTTAATTGCTGAGTAGTATTCCATTATGAAAATGTGCCACAATTTCTGTATCCATTCCTCTGCTGTGGGACATCTGGGTAGTTTCCAGATTCTGGCTATTACAAATAAAGCTGCTACGAACATGGTTGAAAAATGACCTTGTATATTTGCACATATTTTGGATATATGCCTAGGAGAAATATAGCTAGATCTTGAGGTATCACGATTCCTAATTTTCTGAAAAAGCACCAGATTGATATCCAAAGTAGTTGTGCAAGTTTACATTCTCACCAGCAATGGAGGAGGGTTCCCCTTTCTCCAAATCCTCTCCAGCAAGCTTTGTCAACTGATTTTTTGACCTTAGCCATTCTGATGGGTGTAAGGTGAAATCTCAGGATTTGTTTGTTTGTTTGTTTTTTGCTTTTCCCTGATGACTAAGGACTTTGAGCATTTCTTTAAGTGATTATCGGCCATTCAATATTCCTCTAGAGATATTTCTCTGTTAAGCTCTTACACCATTTTTAATTGGATTAATTGATTTGTTGCTGTTTAACATTTTGAATTTTTTCTGTATTATGAAATTAGCCCTCTGTCAGGCATAGGATTATGAAGATCCTTTCCTAGTCTGTAGGCTGTCATTTTGTTCTGATGACAGTTTCCTTTGCTTTACAGAAGCTTTTTAGTTTTATGAGGTCATATTTATTAATTGTTGATCTTAGAGCCTGTGTTATTGGTGTTCTGTTCAGGAAGTTGTCTCCTGTGCCTATGAGTTCAAGGCTCTTCCCCACTTTTTTCCTCTATCAGATTTAGTGTGTCTTGTTTTATGTTGAGATCTTTGATCCACTTAAACTTTAATTTTGTGTAGGGTGATAAATATGGGTCTATTTGCATTTTTCTACATGTAAACATCCAGTTAAACCAGCACCATTTGTTGAAGATGTTGTCTTGTTTTTTTTTTTTTTTTTTTTTTTTTATTGTATGGTTTTGGCTTCTTTGTCAAAAATAATCAGGTATCTGTAGGTATGTGGGTTTATTTTGGGTATTCATTTCAGTTTCTTTGATTCATCATTCTGTTTCTATGCCAATACTATGCATTTTTTTTTTATTACTGTTGCTGTGTAGTACAGTTTGAGATTAGGGATGGAGATACCTCCAGAATCTCTTTTATTGTACAGGACTATTTTAGAAATTCTGGGTTTTTTGTTTTTCCATATGAAATTGAGAATTGTTTTTCAAGTTCTGTAAACAATTGTGTTGGTATGTAGATGGGAAGATGGGAATTTCACTGAATCTACATGTTGTTTTTGGCATGATGACCATTTTCACTGTGTTAATTCTACTGATCTATGAGCACAGGAGATCTTTCCATCTTCTGATACCTTCTTCAATTCCTTTCTTCAGAGACTTGAATTTTTTTCAAACAGGTCTTTCATTTGCTTGGTTAGAGTCACAACAAGGTACTCTATGTTATTTGTGGCTATTGTGACAAGTGTTGTTTCCCTTATTTCTTTCTCAGATTTTTTTTTTTAGATAGTTTTGTATCCAGCCACTTTCCTGAAGGTGTTTATCAGGTGAAGGAGTTCTGTGGCAGAATTTTTGGGTCACTCATGTATACTATCATATCATCTGTGAATAGTGACATTTTGACTTCTTCCTTTCCTATCTGTATCCCCCCCTGGCCCCTTGATCTCCTTTAGTTGTCTTATTGCTCTAACAAGGATTTCATTACTATGTTAAAGAGATACCGAGAGAGTGGGCAGTCTTGCCTTGTCCCTAATTTTATTGGGATTGATTTAAGTTTCTCTCCATTTATTTGATGTTTACTATAAATTTGCTGTGTATTGTCTTTACTATGTTTAGCTACGTGCCTTGTATCCCTGATCTCCAAGTCTTTAAACATGAATGGGTATTGAATTTTGTCATATGCTTTTTTGGGCACCTAAGGAGATGGTCACGTGGTTTTTCTCCTTTAGTTTTTTTTTTATTATATTATGGATTACATTGATGAATTTCCATATATTAAACTATCCCTGAATTCCTGGAATGAAGCCTACTTGGTCATGGTGGATGATATCTTTTATGTGTTCTTGGATTCCGTTTGCAAGTATTTTATTGAGCTTTTTTGCATCAATGTTCATAAGAGAGATAGGTCTGACTTCCTCTTTTTTGTTGTTGTGTGCTTTAGCTAACAAGGTTACTGCAGCTCCATAAAATGAGTTTGGTAATGGTCCTTCTGTAGAATAGTTTGATGAGTATTAGTTAGCTCTTCTTTGAAGGTTTGGTAGAATTTTGTGCTAAAACCATCTGGCCCTGGGCATTTGTTAGCAGAGAGACTTTTGATGAATGTTCTATTTCCTTAGGGGACATAGGACTATTCAGTCTACTTACCTGATCTTGATTTACTTTTGGTAAAAGAAATGTATCAAGAAAATTGTCCATTTCATTTAGATTTTCTAATTTTATGTCTTTGTAACAAAACCAAATGATTGTTTGGATTTCCTCAGTATCTGTAGTTATGTCCCCCTTTTCATTTCCGATTTTGCTGGTTTTGGATGATTTCTCTCTGCTTTTTAGTTAATTTGGCTAAGGGTTTCTCTATCTTGTTGATTTTCTCAAAGAACCAGCTCTTGGTCTCATTGTTTCTTTGAATTATTTTCTTTGTTTTTAACTTATTTAGTTCAGCGCTGAGTTCGATTGTTTCTAATCCTCTACTCTTCTTGAGTGTGTTTGTCTTTTTTTTTTTTTTTTTTTTGCTAGGTGTGCCATTAAGTCGCTTATATGAGATATCTTAAGCGTCTCTCTGCAAGCACTTAGTGCTATGAACTTTCCTCTTAGCATCACTTTCATCGTTCCCCATAAGTTTTGGTAAGTTGTGAATTTTCACTGAATTTTAGCAAGTCTCTAATTTCTATTTTTATTTTTTTCCTGACCTAGCTGTCGTTGAGTAGAGCGTTGTTTGGTTTCCATTTGTATTTTGGCTTTTTGTTATTTCTGTTGATGTTGAGGTCCAGCTTTAGTCCACGGTGGTCAGATAGGAAACAAGGTATTATTTCAATCTTCTTGTATCTGTTGAGACTTGCTTTGTGCCTGACTATATGATCAGTTTTAGAGAAGGTTGCATGAGGTGCTAAGAAGAAGGTATACTCTTTTCAGTTTGGTTGGAAAGTTCTCAAGACATGTATTAGGTCCATTTGGTTTAGGACCTCTCTAAGTATCATTGTTTTCTTACTTAATTTCTGTCTAGATGGTCTGTCCTTGGTGATAGTGGAATGCTGAAGTCTCTCACTATTAAGGTGTTGAGATCAATATGTTATTTCAACTTTAATAATATTTTATTTACAAATGCAGGTGCTCTTGTATTTGGGGCATAGATGTTCAGGATTGTGATGTCCTCCTGGTGTACTTTTCCTTTGGATGAGAATGAAGTGTTGCTCCTCATCTTTGTTGATTAACTTTGGCTGAAAGTCTGATTTATTAGATATTAGGATGGCTACTCAACCTTGTTTTCTGGGTCTCTTTGCTTGAAAAGCTTTCTCTCCCACCCCTTTACTCTGAGGTAGTGTTTATCTCTATTGCATAGGTGTGCTTCTTGGATGCAACAGATTGTTGGATCGTGTTTCTGCAACCATTCTGATAGTCTGTGTCTTTTATTGTAAAGTTGAGCCTGCTGATGTTGACAGATATTAGTGACCAATGAACGTAAGTTCCTTTTATTGTGAGGTTGGTGGTGATTTTGTGTTTCTGTGCTTGTTTTATTTTAATTTTTTTAGTTATCTGTATGCTGTGTTTTCTTGGGTGTAGTTGATTTCATTGGATTGCAGTTTTCCTTCTTGTATCTTCTGTAAGGCTGGGTTGCTGTGTAGATATTATTTAAGTTTACTTTTGGCATGGGATATTTTAGTTTCTCCCTGTATGTTGATTGAAAGTTTTGCTTGGTATAGTATTCTGGGTTGGCATCTGTGGTCTCTTAGAGTCTGCATGACATCTGCCCAGACCCTTCTGGCTTTTATAGTTTCAATTGAGAAGTCTGGTGTGATTCTGATAGGTCTACCTTTGTATGTTACTTGGCCTTTTTCCCTTGTTGCTTTTAATATTTTTCTTTGTTCTATAGATTTATTGTTTTGAGTATTATGTGACTTCAAGAGTTTCTTTTCTGCCCTAGTCTACTTGGTGTTCTGTAGGCCTTGTGTATGTTTATGGACATTTCTTTCTTTAAGTTGGGAAAATTTCCTTCTATGATTTTCCTGAAAATATATTCTGGACCTTGGAGCCTGGAATCTTCTTCTTCATCTATTCCTATTATTCTTAGGTTTTTGTCTTTTCATGGTGTCCTTGCTTTCTTAGATGTTTTGTGCCAGGATCTTTCTGATTTTATGTCTTTTTTGAAAGATGAATTGATTTCTTCAATTGTGTGTTCAGTACTGCAATGGAACTCTTAGACCCAAGGCTCGGGAATCATCTCAGAAAACAGCACAGAAAAATTGTAGGAGCCAGAGGATCAGGAAGTCTGCTGTGCGGTTGTGCTTTATAGCTATGATGGGGAGGCTGCAATCATGAAATCTCAACAACTTGGGTGCCTAGAGAACATTCATACACTTGTAGCAACATTTGCTATAATAATGTACATGGGGAAAAATTGACAAGGCCCCACTGTAGTTGAAGAGCTACAGTCAACTAACAATTACTAAGAAAGAATTAGTCTTCTTCAGAAATGAATCCCTGATTGGTCATCTGATAAGAGTGGTCAACCCTAGAAACATTGAACAGATTTAGTACAAAGTATATGTATGTGGTTTTATATATAAATGTAACAACAATGGATGAAAAGAGCAGGCCATGAATTTCAGGGTAGAAATTGGAGCAGAGTAGGGTAGGAAGAAGGAGAGTGACCGGAGAAATATGTAATTATACTTTAATTGTTTTAAAACACAAAATTTGATTGTTTTTAAAACTTAGGTTGAGATTCCTTTTTTTTTTTGTTTTTAACTTTGCTAACTCAGATATCTAAATCTGAGTTCTCAACCTGGATTTTTAAAAATAGGCACTAATAATTGGATATCATTTATTAGTTACCTAAATCTAGAAAAATGAGTGAGGTATCCCAGAAAGAGAAAGACACACATGGTATATACTCACTTATATAGACATATAAGATATGATAAACATACTGAAATCTGTACACCTAAAGAAGATAAACAAGAAAGAGGACCTGGGTAAGGTAATCAATCCTCACTTAGAAAGACAAATGGGATAGACATTGGATGTAGGAGAAAACAAGTAACAGGAGAGGAGCCTGCCACAGAGGGCCTATGAAAGGCTCTATCTAGCAGTATACCAAAGCAGATACTGAGTCATAACTAAACCTCCGGAAGGGTGCAGGAAATCATATGAAAGAAGGGGGAGTTAGTATGACCTGGAGAGGACAGGAGCTCTACAAGGACCTAATATCTCTGGGCACAGGGGTCTTTTATGAGACTGTTTCTCCAACCAAGGACCATGTATGATTATAACCTAGAACCCCTGCTCAGATATAGCTCATGGTAGCTCAGTATCCAAGTGGGTAATTTAGTAAGGGGAACAGGGACTATTTCTGACATGAACTCGATGGCTGGCTCGTTAGCCCACCTCCCCCCAAAGGAGGAGTAGACCTACTAGGCCACAGAGGAGGACTTTGCGGCCAGTCATGAAGATACCTGCTAAACCAGGGTCAGATGAAAGGGGAGGAGGGTCCTCCCCATCAGTGGACTTGGAAAGGGACAAGGAGGAGATGGAGGGGTGAGGGTGGGATTGGGAGAGAATGAGGGAGCGGGAAACAGCTAGGATACAAAGTTAATAAACTGTAACTAATAGAAAATTTAAAAAAGAAATTAAAAAATAGAATATACAATGGGGTAATACCTAAATGTACTCTTGGCTTAATAAAACAGATGAAAATGTCTTAAATTCATTTTTACTTTTCATGAGATAAAAAAGATAGTTGCATAGTATTATAGTGTCACTATGTATGTAACAGAAATTATGAAAAATGATTATGATAGACTCATTTTATCATTCAAATGTCTGCCAATAAACTTTTCCTCTATTATTTATTTAGAAAACAGTAAAATCACTGAATACATTTAGGTTTATACGTTTCCTTTTTACTTGTAAAAATTAGAGATACTGTCCTATTTTACTTTCCATTGCGGTGATAAATAGCATGAGCAAAACCTACTTGGCAGGAAATGTTGATTTGACTTACACTTACATTTACATTCCCTGTCATCAAGAGAGACCACTCAAAAAGCCAAGCAGGAACCTGGAGGAAAAAAACAGAAGCAGAACCATGGAGGAATGCAGCTTACTGGCTTACTCTAACAGCTTGCTTTTTAAAACAACTCAGGGAAGAGCATCTTCCCAAAGATGGCACCACCTAGAGTAGGCTGATTCCTCCACAGAATTGGCTTCAAGCCATTTTATGAAAGCATTTCCTCAATTGAAGCTGCCTCTTCCCGGGTGACCCTAACTTGTGTCAAGGTGACAGAAATCTAAGGGACATAGGTACCCACTCTACTGGTTGAATAAACTTGATTAAGAAAAATATTTTATCCAAAAATCAAGTCAGTAAAATATTGTTTTGTTGAAGGATTGTTGTTGTTGTTTGTCTGTTTACTTGCTTGCTTGTTTTAGACAGGGTCTTACCAAGTAGCCCTGGCTGCCCTAACACTCACTATGTATACCAGGTTGGTCTCAAACTTGCTCACATCCATCTGCCTCTGCTTCCTAAGGACTGAGGTTAAAGGCTTGCACCAACATGCTCAAATGAAATAATCATGCAAAACAAAATGCTTCTGAAATTACTCACTAATATGACTGCCCAAATATGAGTTGAGCAAAGTGACACAAATAGACACATCAAATGGAGGGAAAGGACACTAGGCTTCATCCCTACACAAAGAACCACAAGCACCTAAGAAATGCTTAGAGCAGGAAAAAATAGTCTTCCCCAGGAAACTGCACATTAGTTGGTTATCCAATACCAAATGGCCAGCTCTGAAAACATATACACAGATTATATTTATACAGTCTGAGCATATTGTATTTAAGAATATATATGTAATATACATACATATATATATACATATATTCATGCAATAACAATTAAGGAAAAAGAGGCCGTGAATTTGAAAGAGAGCAAGATTTGTTATCTATGTCCAAAGCAGTCCTCAATTCCCTTTTTAGAGGGCCCACATGATGCCTAATCTGCCCATCTGCCACATCTTTGTAGGGGACTAAATCCAGTTCCTGCTTGGTCTTTGGTTGTTGCTTCAGTCTCGGCAAACCCTCTGGTTCCTGGTTCGTTGGCTCTGTTGGTCTGTGGAGTTCCTGTCACCTCCAGGTCCTCTTCTCATTCCTCTTTTTGATCACTTCCCCCTTGCCAAGCCACACGGGAAGAAGAGGACATGCTCAGTCCTTTTTTGAGGAAAAGGGGAGGGGAAAGGGAAGAAGGGAGAATGGTGCTGGGAGAGGAGGAGGGATGGGGCTAAAGCAAGGATGTAAAGTGGATAAAAATTATCTTGGAGGGATTGGAGAGGAAAAAAGGAAGGGAAAATATTATAATTATACTATAAGCATTCTAAAAAGTAAAAACAAACAAACAAACAAAAAAAACCCAATGCTCCGGTATTTCCTGTAATGATTTTCTTGGAAGAAGTAATATATGTTAAATTTGGTAGTAGAAATCGAGATAAAAATATACCAGCAAGACCATTTTTGTGATACTCTTCCCATTTTACATTCCAGGTCACTGAGAATGAGACAAAAGGCTATGAGCTATGTCCGCTGCTGCTCACCACCCAGAGTAATGTTATTTACATGCACCAGTTCTCCATTAGCAAGAACTATGACACAGTCAGAGAGAGATACACAAAGGAGAGGCGCATGTTTATAGCCTGGCTTAGAAAAAAACAGTCAAGACATCTCAGCTTCAGATGTTTTATTTATTTCATCAAGTGCTAAGAATTGCTTTGCTCAGTGGTCTTTGTCAGGTTGAGAGACCATGAAGGATATTCACCTAGTGGTGACTTTCCTTTACCTCTGTAAATAGAAGTATTCATATACACTATCATGAACACATACTGTTAGTATATAATTTATTAACTATGAATCTTATAATGATTTTATATAATATATTCTTAAAATATGCTTCAGTAGGATTGCTGTTCAAAGAAAAACAACACCATCCAGTTAAACACTTATGCAAATGAGACAAATGCCACTCCAAGAGAGGAATGGATTTATCCAAGTGTGCACAAGCAGTTTATAAAATTCCATTTAGTTCTTCAGCCATTGTTGTTTCTATCACACACCATTGCCTGTCCTGTGCAAGTTAGTCGGCAGACTTTGAAATGTGATGTTTGGAAGAGCTCTAATCTCTCTCCTGAAGTCACATTTGCATATAACTGACATAAAAAGAAGAGAAAAAAAAACAAACTAATAAATAGGCTCCATTAAGATTAAATATGCCGATTCGGAACAGGGTGTTGAAGGTTATTGAAGGAGCTCACAGATCAAAACTTCCTTTTTATAGCCGTTGTGACTTATGAATATGTCATCATAGTAGTCACTGTAAATGGTTAGGACATTATTGAGAAAAGTTCTAGTTAATATTTATATTTGATTATAGTCTATTACAAAATGTATCTTGGAAACACAATAACTAAATAAGCATTTTGGTTTGGTTTCTATTCCTGTAGACCATGACTAAAAGCCACTTGGAGAAGAAGGCTTTATTTCATTGAGAAGGGAAGTCAAGGCAGGAATTAAGGCAGGAGTTGAAGCAGAAGCCATAGAGAAATACTCCTTACTGGCTTGCTCCCCATGGCTGCTCAGCCTTCTTTCTTGTACTAACCAGGACCACCAGCCCAGGGTTGGAGCTGCCTCAAGTGGATTGGGCTTTTCCATGTTAGTCATCATCCAAGAATGTCCTGAGGACTTGCTTATAGACAATCCAAAGGAGGCATTTTCTCATTGAGATTCCTCCTCTCAGATTACTGTAAAGTGTGTTAAGTTGATATACACACACAAACACACACACACAAGCACACGCATTAAGCAAGACAATAGGATACATTGTTTGGTGTCAAAACTTACAGCAGCTAACTCTGATAACAAAGCATAGCCTCCGTGGACACAGTGGTATCCACAGGAGGAAAGAGATGGGTCGTACTTCATGACATTCAATATAAAGGACTGGCAGTCCGTTTTCTTGTGTTCTTCTTGGTTCCTCAGTTTGAAGACAGGTCTTGGGTGTGAGCCCTTGGATCCACTATGGGTCGGCTGGGCCAAGAGAAGAAGCAGAGTCACTGGCAGAGGTTCAGTGGGCAAGGCATTCTTGAGAGCCAAATTAGCAGAAAACGGCAGACCACATGTGGGCGATGATTCTCCTCTTGGTGAGAGCGCCAACGGGCTGACCATAGCGCAAGCAAATGAAATACATCCGAGTGGCCTGGAAACACCAGAAGACCCCACGGAGACCATGCGGTCCTGCTACCGCTGGAGCAGACAGGGCCTCACTCTCCTTAGGAGAGGAAGAAGCAGAAATACGGAAAGTGGAAGCCAAAGAAATGATGTGAATGAAATGAAGCTTGTAAGCTGAATTGGAATACACAACGTTTTTATTTCATTTTCTTTTTAGCCAGAGTACTTATGGGAAAAAGACGTTCATCATTCTGTAATCCTGACATCCATTCAGAATGGTCCCAGAGTCATTTATCCAGTCTCTATCCCGATGGCTTAACGGAAGAAAACAGTTGCGGCATTAATTCATATCTTGTGTTTCCTCCAGGCAATACTGGAAAGAATAGTTTCCCTAAGATAAAGCAAATAATAGGGACAGAGTCTATTTAAATAACTCTAAATCTTCAAATTACTTCTTTCATAAATCACTTTTGTTTACACAGATTTAAAGTAGAAATTTGAGGGTACTTTATAATACAAATGTCCTATCTCAATGTTCCCAAACTTTTTGTTTGTTCTACCCTATACTTAATATAATTTTTAAACCTTTCTCATAAATGTTTTTTTGTTTGTATTGAAAATAGTAGGTTTCAATATGATATTCAAATATACTTACATAACATGCTTATTATCTATATTACCCTCCTTTTTCTCTCCCTTCCAACTTCCATTAGTTTCTTTTATGCCCATAAATACCTTAGCTTCTATTTAGATATCATATAGTGTGTGTGTGTGTGTGTGTGTGTGTTGTTCTACATATTTATAAGCGTGTGCTGCCATTTTTCTAAATGATAGCCATCGGACCAGCAAGCTACAATCTCAATGTAGTTTTTATTTGTGTTTCCCTGATAATTAATGGTGTTGAACATTTTCTCATATATTTATTAGACATTTGTTCAACCCATTTGCTCATTTATCAACTCGGTGATTTGTTTGTTAGTGTTTAAACTTCAGAGTCCTGCATGTATTCTTCTCTCAGACATAAAGTTGGAGAGATTTTGTTCCCTTTTTAGGTTGTCCCTTCACTCTGATGTATGGAAGCTTTTGAATTTCACACAATCCTTTTTGTCCATTGTGATGCTGTTTTCTGAGCCACTGCAGTCATTTTCAGGAAGCCATTGCCCACACCTGTATCTTGCAATGTTTTTCTGTAGGTATTAAAAAGCTGGGTTGAGAGACTATGTCCTCTCTATGCATAGTCTTTGGTTGATGTATCAGTCTATGAAGGCACGCCTGGGCCTAGCTTCTTTGGCTTTGTTGATCTCCTTGTGGAGCTCCTGTCCCCTCTGGGTCCTTCTGATTCCCTCCTCTTCCATAAGATGCCCTATGCTCTGTCCAAAGTTTGGTTTTGCGCTTCTCTTTGATACCCTGCTACTTGATGTCTGTTAGAGGAGATCTGTGGTAGACTCCCATCCTGTTCCCTCTTTTCTACCGCTTTACATGTCTATCCAGGTTTCCCTTTTGAATGAGAATTAAGCATCTTCCCTTGTTGTTTAGTTTCTTTAGGTCTGTAGATTTTAGTATGTTTACCCAAGATTATATGTCTAATATCCACTTATAAGTGAGTATATACCATGTAGGTCCTTCTGCTTCTGGGATATCTCACTCAGAATGAGCTTTTCTAGTTCCCACCATTTACCTGCAAATTTCATGATTTCCTTGTTTTTAGTAGCTGAGTAGTATTCCATTGTGTAAATGTACCACAATTTCTGTATCCAGTCTTCAGTTGACGGACATCTAGGTTGTTTTCAGATTCTGGCTATTAAGAATAAAACTACTATGAACATGGTTGAACAAATGTCCTTATTGTAAGGTTGAACATCTATCAGATAATGCCCAGGAGTGGCATGTCTACCTCTTGAGGTAGCACTACAATCATAGATGTGGCCCATAGACAGCTCAGTCTCCATGTGTGTTCCCTAGTAAAAGGAGAAGAGACATGAACTCAGCTGCCTGCTTCTTGGTCACTTCTCCCAGGATGGGAGAACTAGCCAGTCCACAGAGGAAGAGGATCCACACAGTCCTGATAGGACCTGATAGGCTAGGGTTAAACAGTAGGGGAGGAGAACTTCCCCTATAGATAGACTAGGGGAGAGGAATAGGGAAAGAAGAGGAAGGGAAGGTAGGATTGGGAAGAGATGAGGGAGAGGGTTACAACTGGGATACAAAGTGAACAAATTGTAAAACATAATAAAAAAGAGGGGAAGGATGGGTTGGGGAAGAGAGTAATTTGAATGAATGCTGTATGTGTATGAAAGTTTCAAAGAAGAAATTTAATTAATAATTTATAAAATTATTAACCCTACAATAATTTTCAAGTCTTACAGTAATGTCTTTGATTAATTTTGATTTTATTTTCATACATGAGAAAGAGAGACCTGATTTGATTTTTTTCATGTTTAGTATTTCCAGTATTATTTGTTAAAAAGTTTTGGTTCTTCAACTTTTACCATTGACATCTATGTCAAAATGTAGATGGATGAAATTTTGAGTGTATTACTCAACTCTCTATTCCATTCGGCTAGTGTGTGTGTGTGTGTGTGTGTGTGTGAGAGAGAGAGAGAGAGAGAGAGAGAGAGAGAGAGACAGAGCTAAAGATAGAAGCAGAGACAAAGAGATACACATAGAACAAGAGAGTTTGTACGCTTTGGGGGTGTCTTGTGTGAGTGTGGGGCGCTGTACTGATTTTCTGTGTGTGCCATGCATTATCAACCCGTGCTGCTTTGTTACTATGGTTTTAAGGTATTTGAAATCTACTACTGTGATTCTTCCAGAATAGCTGTTTTTGCTTAAGATTGTTTTGGCTACCTTGGGTCTTTTCTGCTTCCATATGAATTTTAGAAATTTTTTTCTAGCTCTGTCATATGTGTCGTGAGATTTTTTTTTTTTAATGGAAAAATACATTGATTCTTTGGATTTCTTTGGTAACAAAGTCATTCCCGCAATATTCTTCTTCTCATTCACAAGCATGGAGGCCTTTCCATCTTTTTCTTCAATTTCATTCCAAGTGCAGCTCTCTTTTAAATCCTCTTTTAGATGTTTTCTAAAAGAAGAAAAAATAATGACGGTATTGTGAACAGGATTTTTGGATGTGTGTTTCTTTTTTAAGGAATGATGTTTAAATTTTTTATTACTTTTCACGGTGTATTGGAACAGCATGCTCTTGTGCTTTGCATTTGGTTGTTAAGTGTGTCTGCTTGCTGTCTTTTATGAGCAGACACTCACCTACCCCAGGTATTGCTATGTATGCTTGGATACTATTTGAAATTAGGGATAGTTTGCAATCTTCTTTTCTATTTGTATCCTCTTATTTTTTGCTCTTCCATCATTGCACTAAGTAAGCCTTAAAATCCTAAATGGAATAAGATTGTGAGAGTGTTTCATATCTGACTAGAGAGGAAATACATCTGATCTTTTTCATATTTAGCATAATTTTACCCATATTTTTATGACATATAGCCCTTACTATGTTGAGGTATGTTCTTTCTATTTTTAGTTTCTTTTGTAACTTTATTATGAAAGGATGTTGAAATATCTCAAACCCATTTTTTTTGTATCTATTCAAATTTTATGTAACTACTATCCCTTAGGTGATTTTGTGCTGGATTACATTTCCTTGTGTTTGAAGAACATTCTTACATTCCTGGAAGATAGCAATTTTATCATATTGTTATTTTCTCTTTAACATGATGCTGAATTGTGTATACAAGTACTTCTTGGTATTTTTATCCATGTTTATCAAGAAAGTGCTACGTATTTTTATGTTTCATTGTGGATTTCTATTTCATTTGTGTGGAAATGGCACCAGGATAATATGTTCCTAAAATGAAACTGACAGTGTCCTATTTTTTTTTCTGTTTTGCAAAAAAGTTTGGCATTAGTTTTTCTATGCAATTTTTTTGAGACATTGTTTCTCTGTATAGCCTTGGCTGTCCTGGACTTGCTTTCTAGGCCAGGCTGGTCTGAAACTCACAGAGATCTGCCTGCCTCTGGCTCCCCAGTGCTAGGATTACAGGCACGCACCACTGTGCCTGGTTTCTAAAAATTCTTAATGAAATGTGCAGTGATTCTGTCCAGTTATAGAATTTTCTTTGTCTGGAGACTTTATTCCTTTATTCTAATATTCTTTATATACTCCTGATTTGATTTTGATATGTCACGAGTCTAATAATTGAATCCTCTGTTATTTATTTCTTAGTCTGTGTTCTATTGCTGTGAAGAGAAACCATGACCATGGCAACTGATATAACAGAAAGCATTTAATTGGGGCTTGTTTACTATTTCAGAGGCTTAGTCCATTACCATCACGGCAGGAAGCATGGTGGCATACAGGCAGGCATGGTGCTGGAGAAGGAGCTGAGAGGCCTACTTCTGGGTTCTAAGGCAGCAGAAGGAAAGGGAAGCCCCCAAATCCCATAAACTCCAACGAGGCCACACCTCCTAATCCTTCTCAAGTAGTTGCACTCACCAGTGACCAAGCATTCAAATAGATATGCCTTTGGGGCCATTCTTATCCAAACCACCATGGATTAAGTTTTATAACATTTTAAAATACAATATTGAGAAGTATTTCATAATAATTCTCTCTAAATTTTCTTTATCCCATGTCCATATTTTCAGATATAATTTTATTGATCCTGGTCTTTCATTTTAGTAAGTTTGGGTGTTTATCAATAATGCTTATCTTTTCCAAGGACTAAATATTTAGACTCTTTTTTATTCTTAATTCTTTCTACTGGTGTTTTCTTTCCTAATGTTTTCATTTTCCTTCTTTCTTTACTTTATAACTGCTTTTGAGTCTACCTTTGGGGTATTTATTAGTGATCTCTGGGGGGCTTTCGTGTTTTGTGGTTTCTGTTTGTTTGTTTGTTGTAAGTTCTCAGAACTATAAACATCCACAAAAGGGCTAATGAGTTACATTTTTATTTTCATCTGATTCTAGGAATTTAGTTCAAACTTATATTTGATTCAAGAAATTTAATTTAATTTTCTTCCTGGTATGCTACTGAGAGGAATGTTCATTTCTGAGGTGGTTGGATGGAATATTCTGTTACGTTGGTTGACTCCATTTGATGCCTGATGCATCTTGGTTTTAAAGTTTTTTGTTAATTTTTTGTTTTTGGTCTGGATGGTTTATCCGTTGAGACATGTGAGATTTTCATAACAACCACTACTATTGAATCTGGGCCTGTCTGTCATCTTATGTATTTTATGAAATTGGGTATCCCAATGTATAGTGCAAATATAATTGTTACATATTCAAAATACAAAAATCTATATTTTGTTCTGAGTTTAACTGGCCAGTCAGCACTTTTTAATTAGAAGTTTAAGTCATTTACCTCTAGGAATGTTATTGAGAGTACCTTGCTACTCACATAACTGTTGAATTTTCTAGTTGCTTCTTTTCTCCTCCATTAGTTCCCTCAGGAATCTGGTGGTTAAACTGAATTGGGCATGACTCAGTCTTTCCTAGTTCTGTTTGGATTATTTATCCTTTGCAATGTCCTCTTGGTGGATTTCCTTTAAATATGTCTTGTGTTGGTAGCTTGATGGGCTTCAATTGCTTTAATCTTGAAATGCTTTTATTTCTCAGGTGATGCTAAAAGATACTTAGCTGAACATGATAATCTTGTTTTGCTGTTGTTTATTTTCATTGCCTAAAATATATTATTCCAGGCCTCCCTTTAGGATTTGTGCTTTGAAACCTGATGTCATTCTGATCAATTTGCCTTGGCAGACAAATTGACATTTTTCTCTCGTGAATTTCAATACTGATTCTTGTCTTTGCAGTTTGGGCATTTTTAACTATAAAATGTGAAAAAATCTTTGCCATGTCTGCCTGTGCTTCTAATTATCTTTTACAAGTATGTTTCCTTTTTTTCCCCTACTTGGGCAATATCATTCTACAATCTTACTGAATATACCCCTCGTGCCTTTAGTTTTTGTCTAAGTTTTTTCTTCCACCGTGTGGTTTTTTAGTTATTTTTTTTTCTTTACTTTCAAGACCCAATTTTTTAAAATTGCAGTTTGATTTTTTTTATTGATGTCTGAATTTAGTATTTCCTCAAGGCTGTCGCCACTCTGTTATACTTTCATATGTCTCATCTAGTTTGTCAGTGATGTTCTCCTTTGTGTTTATTTGATTAGTTGAGTTTTTCATTTTAAACTGAGTTTTTTTTTCTTTCTAAATTCCTAGTTGAAATTCTCTTTCATGATGGTTGTTTTTTCTTTTACATAATTTTTTATCCATGTCCTCAGTTGATTTTCTTATTTTATTCATTCTTTTTTTTTTTTTTTTCATTTTAACTTTGGGGACATTGATTGTTTTTCCAGGTAGATTTTTAAATTTTATGTCCAGAATTTCAATTATTTCCTTATATTTACATTTAGAATTAGAGAAATTATGACTTTTAGAGGCTTTAGATTGCCTTGTTTTTTGTTTTTTTTTTTTGTTTTGTTTTGTTTTGTTTGTTTCACAACCTGTGATTTCTATCTTACAATTGGTGTATTTGTTGGTTTAGATATTGTTCCCAGTTTGATTTGGGGGTCTTCCTACTGAGCAGCCTTACTTGTGGTCTTAATTACCCATATCACACAACCCGAAGAAATCAAAGTGTTATATCAGCAACAATTCCAGACAGAACAAAATATAGAATTATCTTTAAAGGTGTTTAAAGCCTCCTAGAGAAAGCAACCAAACATGGCACATCACGTTACAATAACACTAGGCAGCTCCCGTCCTATTAAGGCTGTATGAGATATCTCAATAGGAGGAAAGGAGTCCCAAAAGCAGGCAAAAGAGTCAGGGACAGCCTTTAATCCCACGGTTAGAACTTCTACAAGACCAAACTACACAACCATAAGATATATTCAGAGGGCTTGCCCTTTTCTGAAGGGATTGGAAGAGGAATGAGTATGAGCAAGCAGGGGTGGGGTGGAGGATTGGGACAAGAGGAGGGAGAAGAAACTGAAGTCAGGATTTAATATATGAGAGAAGAATAAGTTAATTTTTTAAAACGTGTTTAAAGCTAACTAATAGTCTACAAATTATTACAGAAAAAAAACTGACAAAAATTACTCTGAATGATCTATAAAGCTAAAAACTATTTAATGTAAATTAATAGGAGACAAAGAGAGAGGAAAGAGGAAGAAGAAAGAGGAAAACAAGATTAAATTTCAAAAATAGGAAAAATTATGGAGAAAAATGTGTGACAAGAACAGAAGAAAGGGGTGAATGATTAAAATATGTAAACTACATAAATTAAAAAGGAACAATAAAGATGGAACTCAAGCCTTTGAAAATAAAATCAACATGTCACTAAAAGTTTAGTGAGAGAGAAAAAAAACAAACATGAATAGATGAAAATTCCAGTACCAAGAGTGAGCTACCACCCTGAAAGATTGCTTGTAAAGGTCTATAAGGCCCCAAAACAGTTATTTTCCATGGCTCCTCGTTGCTCACAAGAACTGGATAGTAAGAACTTATTTCTTAAGAGAACACAGAAGAAATCAAACTGGAATGAAGATGGAAGCTTTCTCCTCGTTGAACAGTTGTCATAACTCCCCAAGGAAGCCAAGGTTGCTTGGGGACAATAGTTATCAAAACTCTTCCCCGGCTGTGGACAGTATACGCTACATAACTGACTGCCATGAAGGAAGTGCCCCCAAACGCAATAGTGGGAAGTCAACAACCGGTGTTAACCAACTGCTTCCCGATCAGATTTGAGGCACCCTGCCAGAAGGAATCGACACCTTGTACTGCAAACGCATGCAAAAGCCTTTGGCTCCGGAGACTATCACTATCGTAGTAAAAACCATTGTTTTGTTTCATGTATATGATGTGCTCATAAAAACCAACATGTGACTAACTATGTTTATATGCACGGATTAGTGCTAGTATCAGCTTTGGTCAGAGAAGCTCATGGTTCAATGATCTGAAGTAAGTTTAAGAGACTACTGAATGCTCAGTCACAAAGGTAACTTTCCATGTCACTTCCTCCAGATCTTAGGAAACATCACGGAAGATAAAGATAGGGAAGAAAGAATTGAAGGCAAAAGATGAAGTCGAATGACATAAAACATTGTCTCCATAACTTTGCTATCATAAAATCTGCTCAACAATGGGACTGCCAACATCCTGTTCTAGAGACTGAGGGCCAGGGGGAGTAGACTTAGGAAGTTCGAACCCATCTTTCATGAGAACCTATACACAGATAATAGTATTTGAGGAGCTTATTTATGAGATTTCTTCTTTCTTTGTGCATATGCAGAGTGGATGGTCTCTAGCGGAAGGGAGACACATTTTATTCAATAAAGTTGTTTTGGATAAGAAACCCATGTAAATAATTTCTTATCATGGATTCTGTAAGCAGCCCTAGCAGAACTTAAGTCATAGAAAAGAAAGAAAGAAAGAAAGAAAGAAAGAAAGAAAGAAAGAAAGAAA
>NW_026592118.1:39327113-39356730 GCF_907164565.1 Psammomys obesus | reverse complement strand
AAAGAAAGAAAGAAAGAAAGAAAGAAAGAAAGAAAGAAAGAAAGAAAGAAAGAAAGGGAGGAAGGAAGGAAGGAGGGAAGGAGGGAAGGAAGAAAAGAAAGGGAAGAAGAAAAGGAAGGAAGGACAGAAAGAAAAGAAGGTAGGAAAAGAAATGTGGAAAGAAGGAGGAGATCATTAGAAAAGTGGAGGGAACAGAAGAGGGTAATCGGATGAATATTGTAAAATCAAAATCAACATACATTATACTTTTTCATATGTATGTCTATAAAAATAGCATAATGACCTCTTTCATGTGCAATTGATATATGCTATAAAAATGTTAGGTTTGAGCTTGGGGGCCAATCAGACCACATTTCTTTGCAATCTTGGAAACAAT
Organism: Psammomys obesus; assembly: GCF_907164565.1. Classification (NCBI taxonomy): domain Eukaryota; kingdom Metazoa; phylum Chordata; class Mammalia; order Rodentia; family Muridae; genus Psammomys; species Psammomys obesus. The sequence goes on along the minus strand of NW_026592118.1, from coordinate 39,356,354 downwards.
ACCAAGCAGGCCACCTGGAATATGTTTGTATGTCTGTGACAGGCTCTGGCCTCCACCTCACTTCAGGAAATAATTACTGCCAGGGGCTCAGGCAGCTCTCTCCATCTCTCTGCCAGATCGCATAGTTGATTCCTTGTTCTCTGATTAACAAAGGGAAACAGCCTGTATGAATTTGAAATGCAAATGATAGAGGCCTAGAAACTTAGAGACCTCCAACCTAAAAGGGCCAAGGCACATCTTGGCACTGAAGGTCCCTTTCTCACTTCATCACAAGACTTTATTTTTTAATCCAAAATCTCCCCTTTCCTTTCGGACTTCACTATACTCTCTCTAGCATTAAATAAAACTCATGGCCCCTAGGAATAGTCTTTGTCTTTAATCATATCCAAGGCCTTTCAAGTATCAGAGCACTTTCTTTCAGAGCCTTGTAAAGCTGAGTCTGCCAGGTAGGAAGAAGGTTAATTGAAACTGGAGAGTGTCTTTCCTAACAGGCTGAGCTGCCTAGTTTTATATCGATTTGATACAGAGTAGAAGTATTTTGACAGAGGGAATCTCATTCAAGAAAATGTCCCACCAGGTTGGTCTATGGCAAGCCTGTGATGCATTTTCTTGATTGATGACTGATGTGGAAGAACACAGATCACTGGGAGTGGAGGGTGATGTCACCCCCGGAATGGTGGCCTTGAGTGTCATAGTAAAATACCTGAGCAAGCCATGAGGAGCAAACCAGCACTCCCCTAGGGCTTCAGCCTGAATTCTGCCTCCAGGCTCCTGCTGTAAATTCCTGACTAGATTTCCCTGGATGATGGCATACAAGCCGTGAGGTGAAATGCACCCTTTCCCCAAGTGACTTGTGGTCATGGTGTTTTATTATAGCAATACAGACCCTAAGAAACAGGCACTCACAGAAAAACCATTAGCTGTAAGATGCCCATAACAGCTGCCCTTCCTTTAGAAGCTTCCCTCCTAAGTGCACCATGAGGCTCTGAGGGCTGCTTGGAGCTTTGCAGCATGTGGTTTTGGCATGTTATTTTACTTTTCTGAGGTGATTTGGTCTACACACCCTGGGTTTGTTAATGTCCTAGTTAGGGATATGCCACAAGGGCATCAGTAATGGGACAGGTAAGAGCATTAAATAGACCTCATTGTTAAATGAAGCACTGGAAGCCCAGTGATGCTGTTGGGAATTTGAAGCTTTCTTTCTCTACAGGAGCAAACACTGAGGCAGATCAGTGACTTTAGAGGACTGTCAAATCTGCTGACCCTCTGATTCCACAGTAATTTTAAAGGATAGACTCAGCTCCTACTAACCAAGCACACGAAAGCTAAGCTTTAACTTAAAATTCTGCAGCTGAGCTTCCCTCTCTATGACTAGGTCTCAAACTGTTTCTCAGCCTCAGACTGCGGCACTATCTTCATACAAAACAGTGAAAGAAGTCTTAGCTAGAGCAATAAGACAACTGGAAGAGTAAGAAACAGGAATCAAATAAATCACAGTATCTTTATTCTCAAATATGATTGTATAAAAACGTGACCCTAAAAGCTCTACCAGGAAATACCTACAATTGGTAAACATGCTCAGCAAAGTAGCAGGATATAAAATTAACACTCGAAAATTGGAAGCCATTCTATCGAATAACAGATGGCCTGAGAAAGACATCGGGAAACAATATATTCATAATAGCTCCAAATATATATACACACATATATTTGGTATGTACTATAGCATATATAATACATTTTATTGATATATATGAGTTATATAAGATGTAATAGCCATATATAATGTAGAATTTATAATATAACATATAATGTAATTTGTAATATATAATATATAACACATAATGTATAATATATAACACATAATTAATATAGACTGTATAATACATAAAATATAATGTATAACTGTAACAGAGCATGTGAAAGACCTGTATATTAAAAACTTAAATAAGAGATTAAGACACTGAAGAAAGAATTTTAAAAAAAATCAGAAGATGGAAAAAAATTCCCATGTTCATGGATCAGTAGAATTAGGATAGTGAAAATGTCTACTGTATCAAAAGCAATCTTCAGAATCAATGCAATCTCCATCAGAATTCCACAGAATTCTTCAAGACCTTGAAAACACAGTTTTCTTCTTCTTACAAAAATGCAAGTATTCTTGGGAGCCAAAACAATCCTGAAGAATAAAAGAACTGCTGGGGGTATTGTCAGCCATGAACTCAAGTTACTAAGCTCCAGTAATAAAAGCAGCACATTGTTAGAATATAAACAGAAACAATAATGGATGGAATCAAATTCCCCATTGGCAATTACAATTTGTCAGCCTACTTTTCCACGGTGTAGCCTAAGTCCCAAAGCTAGGAATTTGATGGCAATATGCCATTTAGGACTGTTTTGTAGTTGTTAGCCAGGAATGTCTCACATACCCTCAATCATATATTCTATTGTCTTTGCTATTTGTTATTCTCTGAAGTGTAAGACCCTATTGGACAAAACATTATGTACTTGAGTCATAGCATATGGGAAAATCAAGCTGTTATCCACCTTTACTGGCTGGCTTATAGTGTTAGAAGGTGTTCAGCATACTACTGGAAAAGGAAAACACTCAACAGTCTTACCTAGATGTGGACCCTGACAGCTACAATAATGACTGGCCTGGAAAGATGCTCTCAGTGCTACACTATTGGCATGAGCATCGTAAGAGTAACCAGCCACTTTCTCACTCCATAAGATGAAACCCATATCTAGCACCGTATCTAGATTAAGCAGGGCTTAATCTGTGGCTAGACAGGTCATGGGCCCTACTAATGAGCAACTATTACCTGATAAATGGACCCAATGCTAAACTGACTACTAATGACTTGTCTTTATACCCATAGACTAATCTCCTAGCCCTCATTACAGAAACTTCTATTTCAAGTATCTGGTAATTAACATAGAGACCCGCAACAGGTCAAGGCTCAAAACTTAAGGCTGCAGAGTGCCCAGCCCTGACTGGCACATCTCTGTTACAGTGCTTCTTCTCAAGGCTCAGGGATCATTGGCCAAGAGGGGATGGATAAAGTGTGGCCCGGCAATAGGAGGACTCTAATGGAGCTGTCTGTAACAAACCATGCAACTGTAAGAGCATGCACGACACCTATGCGAGCTCAAGCATAGCCAAAACACACAATGAAGAGAAAAGTTGGGCACAAACTGCTGTGGCTAGTGAAGGAGCTATTGGAAACTGCTAGCAGTTTGCACAAGGATAGTCAGCCCCAGGTAAACTGACCACGTGCCAACGAAAAACCATATGTCCAAGAATATACGGACATCCCAAACTGGATTAGAGAAATTAAAAACGAGTAAACAAATTTGGGTGGATAAGAAAGGGAGGTTGTTCTGGCAGAAGTTAGGCTAGGGGGTGAATATGGTCAAAGCACATTGTATAAATTCTTTTTTAATTCAACTTTATTTATATATGTATTTATTATAATTTGTTCACTTTGTATCCCCACTGCAACTTTCTCCCTCATCTCCTCCCAGTCCCACCCACACTCCCTTTTCTCCACCTATGCCCTTTCCCTAGTTCCCTGAGAGGAGAGGACCTCCTCCCCTTCTGTCTGACCCTAGCTTATCAGGTCTCATCAAGGCTGGGTGCACCATCTTCCTCTGTTGCCTGGCAGGCTGCACCCTGCCCCTAGAGGGGGAGGAGATCAAAGACCATTGAGTTCCTGTCAGAGACAGCCCCGATCCCCTTACTAGGGTTCCCACTTGAAAACTGAGCAGCCAATAGACTTCCTTTGAACATGGGGTCTAGGTCTTCTCCATGCATGGTCCTTAGTTGTAGTATCTGGTCTCTTCAGGCCGCCCCTGGGAGTAGGTATATTGTCTCTGCTGTTCTTGTGGCATTCCATCCCACCCAGATCTTTCTATCTCTCTCTGCTATCACTCCGGCACTCTGCCCAAAGTTTGGCCTTGAGTCTCAATATCTCCTTCAATACTCTGGTGTGTAGAGTCTTTCAGAGGTCCTCTATCAAGTTCCTTGTCTTCTCCTACTTCCAATGTCTATCCTATTTGCCCTTCTGAACATTGTTAAGCTTCTTTAGGACTATAGATTTTAGTATGTTTATCCTATATTATATGGCTAATACCCACTTATAAATGAGTATATATCATATGTGTCTTTCTGCCTCTGGGATACCTCACTCAGGACGATCTTTTCTAGTTCCCATGATTTGCCTGCAAATTTCATGGTTTCCTTATTTTTAATTGCTGAGTAGTATTCCATTGTGTAAACATACCACACTTTCTGTATCCATTCCTCCACTGAGGGACAAATAGGTTGTTTTCAGATTCTGGCTATTAAAAATAAAGCTTCTGTGAACATAGTTGCACAAATGTCCTTATTGAATGGTGGGGCATCTTTGGATATATTCCCAGGAGTGATATAACTGGATCTTGAGAAATCACCATTCGTAATTTTCTGAGAAAGCACCAGATTGATTTCCAAAGTGGTTGTACAAGTTTACATTCCCACCAGCAATGGAAGAGGGCTCTCCTTTCTCCACATCCTCTCCAGCATGCAGCATCCCTTGAGTTTTTGATCTTAGCCATTTCTGATGGGTGTGGGGTGGAATCTCAGGGTTGTTTTGATTTCCATTTCCCTGATGACTAAGAATGTTGAATATTTAAGTGTTTCTCTGCCATTCGATATTCCTCTGTTGAGAATTCTCTGTTTAACTCTGTACCCCATGTTTTAATTGGATTACTTGGTTTATTGGTCTTTAACTTCTTCAGTTCATTATATATTCTGGATATTAGCCCTCTGTAACGTATAGGATTGGTGAAGATCTTTTCCCATTCTTTACGCTGTCATTTTGTTCTGATGACAGTGTCCTTTGCTTTACAGAAGTTTTGCAGTTTCATGAGGTCCCATTAATTAATTGTTGATCTTTGAGCCTGTGCCAATGAGGTCAAGGCTGTTCCCCATTTTTCCTTCTAAGAGATTTAGTGTCTGGTTTTATGTTGAAGTTTTTGATCCACTTGGACCTAGTTTAGTACAGGGTGATAAATATGGATCTATTTGTGTTTTTCTACATGTAAATATCCAGTTAGACCAGCACCATTTGTTGAAGATGTTGTGTTTTTTTTGTTTGTTTGTTTGTTTTTGTTTTTTTGTTTTTCCATTGTATGGTTTTGGTTTCTTTGTCAAAAATTAAGTTTCCATAGGTGTGTGGGTTTATTTTGGGTCTTCTATTCGAGTCCATTGATCCACCAGTATGTTTCTATATCAGTATCTTGCAGTTTTTCTTACTGTTGCTCTGTAGTATAGCTTGAGATCAGGAATGGAGATATCTCCAGAAGCTCTTTTATTGTACAGGACTCTGTTAGCGATTCTGGGTTTTATGTTTTTCCATATGGAACTGAGAATTGTTCTTTCAAGTTCTTTAAAGAATTGTGTTGGTATTTTCTTGGGAATTGCACTGAATCTGTAGATGACTTTTGGTAACAAAGAAATTTTCACTGTGTTAATCCTACCGATCCATGAGCATGGGATATCTTTCTATCTTCTGATATGTTCTTCAATTTCTTTCTTCAGAAACCTGAAAGGTTTTTTATTTCAATTTGTTTGTTTGTTTTTCATATAGATCTTTCACTTGCTTGGTTAGAGTTACACCAAGGTACTTTATGTTATTAGTGGCTATTGTAAAGGGTGTTGTTTCCCTAATTTCTTTCTCAGTCCATTTGTCTTTTGTATACAGAGGGCTTCAGAAATTTTTAATTAATTTTGTATCCAGCCACTTTGCTGAAGTTGTTTATCAGTATAAATTCTTTAAAAAGTAGATTTAAAAAAATCATGTAAAATTGGGAAATGTTTTAAGCTTCTACATATGTAACATTTGTTTGGTTTTTTTTCCCCACATCTAAAAACATCAGTTTGGTAGTCAAGTGAGAGCTGACATCCTACATACAATGTATATTCAGAAAATACACCTTGTTGGAACCTAAAGAAATAAAGGGGATTAAAGAATAATTATTCCTCGCTGGAAGTACTGGCCACCTGCACATTAAAATTGGTTAGCATAGCCTGCTTTCTATCCGTAACAATGTCCATAAGATTCATCACATATAGAACCCTCACTTTCCCAGAAATACTTAGTATGAGTATAATCCATAAAGTGTGAATTTTTAGCTTCATTTAACTCTGAACTAAATATACCATCAAAACACCATTGTCTTTGGTAGTCAACAGACAGCAGAGCCTCCAAATTTTCGAGTCTACTAGTAAATTGGTGTATTTTCTTTTCTAATTGCCAAGCACTATTCATACATCTTAGAAAAACGAATATATCATGAAACTCAAAATAATGCTTAATATAGATATAAAATGTTGTAATGAAAATAGCCTTCTAAGAATATATATGCATGCTAATTTAATTTTCTACTTTTTAAAAAATAATAACTTTCTACACATTTGGAATAACTCTTTTTTTTTAACTTTATAATAGGGTTTTTTTTTCTATATGCTATTTGTTTTCTTCCTTTTAAAATATTCTTGTATTTAGAACTATTTTCATTATTAGCTAGCAGCCTGGCACAAACTAGAGGTAGGACTGGGAAGCCAGAGACCCTATACCCCCTGAGCAATTCACTGAAATATTCACATCACTCAACCTTTATAAGTCATGTTTGAGAGTCAAAGAATTGACCACAATGCAAAGGATGTCTGGGATTCAGTAGTTATTTCAGATCGCCTCCAAGCCAGAAGGAACCATCATCTAAAATTTTTCATTTTCAGAAAGGAAAGAAAGAAAAAGGAAAAAAAAATATTACCCTGAAGAATAGGAAGGTTTAGCCGCCAAACTGTGTCTTTTTTTTTTTTTTCCACTTCTGACACTGAATAATGTGAACAATTTTGATAGCTCAGTCCTGTGGTAAATCCTCCCCTGAAATGCAGCTAAGAGAATGGTACAGTATATTCCCAATGTTCCTTGTCTGCAGCCCTAATTCCATTTCATTTACATATCATGTCTTATGTGAGCTAGCCATCCAGCTGATTTCCACTTCTACACCTGGTTTAATATTCACATTCTAAAAAATTATAAAAGATCATCCATGCTCATGGAAGACACCACTTTAACAAGGGCTGGATCTTTTAAAAACAAAAAATTAATAATAAACACTATTTCATGTACTTCACTTCCTTTTGTGAGAATCAACTGAAGGGATGCTATGAACACAGAGGTCATTGTCACCCACTTAGAAAAGTTCAGTCTTACAGTCCAACATATTTTAAATACCTTGAGATACCTGAATAATGAGCATAATCTAAAATTAGAGATAGCTTTGTGGAGCAGGTGACATGAGATAGTTCCTGAAGATGGGTAGAATTTTGACAGGTGGAGACACAGAGGAAAGGCATCCTGTACTAAGAAACTGACATTAAGAAATGTTCAGAAAATGACAAGTGCACCTCTGTGGATTCGATATAGGGCATTTGAGAGGGAATAAAACTGTATACCAGCTTAAATGTATATTGAACCACACTGTAAGACATTAGGACTATGGTCCAAATTAAAGAGACAAAGTTTCTGATATTTTCATATAGTTTTTAAAGTTACTATGGGGATTCAAAAATAGGTTTATAATCAACAATGCATTAGAACTAGCAAATTTACTAAAAGAGATGCAACTATTTCAAGTTTTCAAACACTGTACACAAATTTGACATTTTAATAGAGACTTTAACAGATTTGAACATATGCTTTCTATAGTTGTGTTCATATAATTCAAGATAAAATTTACAATTGCAACTTGTGATACAGTATCAACCCAAAGAAAACATAACCAGTTAATATCATTACTAATAAGATTCGTTTGTGGCAAACTTTTTTTCATGAATCAGACATTAAGACAAACAGTATGAGATATTACTTATTTGTTGCAGATTTAATTAAATATTAGCTGTTGACTGCTTTTCTCTCAAAAGGAAAACACACTAACCACAGTTTTTGATGTCCTTTATGGTAGTTTTAAAAATAGAATCTGCAGAAAGTGAGAAGTGCATTGGAGTGTACAGTATAACCCCAAGAATAAATGTGGCATACCCACATTGGAAAATTCAAAAGACATGAAACCAACCATTCTCCTACCAGGTCAAGAAAACCACTGCAAACATTTGTTTTATTCTTCCTACTTGAATTTCAAATTATTAATATGTCTAATATTTTATGAAAATAGGAATCATGTATTCCTTTATTCCTTTTTCAAAATTATTTACTTCATTTTTTGCTATTTAGAATGATTGTATCAATTTACTTATCTTTTCCATCCCTGTATATTATCCCATGTAACCCTTCTTGCTCTTTTTAAAGCCATGGACTCCTTTTCTTTCATTGTCACACACGTATGCATATGTGTATGTATATGGGTATGTGTACATGTATATTCCTGAATGTGAAAGAACAACCTGCTCCATTTGTGTAACATTACTCATATGCATGTTTTCAGGGCTGACCACTTGGCATTTCATAACCAGTTGGTGAACATTTCTTTGGAAAAGGCTCCTGCTCTAAGCATTCTGTAGTCTCCTGTAGTTCTTTGTATAGGGTTGAGTGAAACCTTGTGACTTTTCTCTCACTCACACTGATTTGTCTGTTATTCTTTCCTTTGTTCAGCTCGTGTTTAGGCAGCCATGTTGATGAGACTTTATAGGCGTCATTTCTGACAGTATTAGAAGACACAGCCTCCCAGAAAACTCTCAGTTTCTCTATCTCATACAATGTCTCTTTCCTCCTCCCCTTTAATGATCTCTGTGTCTTAAAATGAACAAAAATATGATTTATAAGAACTTAATAAGACTACTGAAATTATGTTACTATAGGACTCTGAACATGTAGAAAAAATAAATATGTAGAAACAAGTAATTAATATAGTAGAACATAAAATGGAAAAATTAATCCTTTATGTAGTCAGTTATGAGTTTATAGCTTTAGATGTTGAAAAATACGAATGACATAAGTTTTAAATTCAGTATATTATGAATATTTAAGTTAAGACCAGCAAAAATAGTAAAGAGAAGAGAAGAATATTAGGGTTATCTAAAGAAACAAAGCTGATAGAATATTAAGAGAAATTTACTAGAGTGACTTTCATACAGGCTGTCCAAGAATGGCTGTCCAAAAGGGAAGGCCTAGAACCTGGTAGCTATTCAGCTCACAGACTGGCTGTATAAGTAGTCCCAATCTGGTGCTGAAATTTCTGGAGGATTCCTGGAAATCTTCTCTTTTGAAGTCTATGTTAGAATCCTGAAGAAGGAGATTCCAGTCCCAAGGAAGGAATGCCTTAGGAACAGGATAGGTGAACTTACCAACACGAATGATGTCAAGAGGGCAATAAGCAAAATGTCTTACTTCCATTTCCGTTTAAGTTGGCTGTCACCAGAAAGTGTGGGTCATATTTAAGGAGAGTCTTGCATCTCAAATGATCCAATCAAAAATATCCTTCACAGACATTTAGATGTTACGATTTTATTTCAGTTAATTTCAGATGTAGTCAAGTTGACAAACAAGATTATCCATCACAATAAATAAATAAAAATAAAGAGAGAAACATGAGAAGCCAAATTTTCTTCCATAAGAAGATTAAAAAATAAAAATAAAAAGTCCTAACAATATTGACCTTAAAAGATAAACAGATATTAAAAGATATCAAAACAAGAAGTGAAAGAGAACAAAGCAACATAAAGAATACAGATGTTAAAAGAACAATTTAAATATTATAAAAGACTTAGATAACATTTAGCAACATAAATGAGATGAACAAGATTCTTAGGAAGTATAAATGAACAAAACTACATAAGAAAAAGCAAACATTTGACTTGGTTGTTCTCTATCGCAAAAAAAGTGTTTAAAATTCAACAATTTTTTTCCAGAAAAACAAAACAAAACAATACTCTAAGCCTAATTGTTTTCTCAAATGAATTTCATCAAAGGCCTAATGAAATCTTACTTACATACATTCAGAAAATTGAAAAGGTAAAAACCACATTTTATTTTATCATAACTTGATAAACATTAAAAGAATGGAAATTATAGGCCAATAATTTCATCATATCTCTGTGATGTTGTTGATTATGTTTGGAACCTAATGAGTTTTCTTGATGTAGTTCATTATACTGTAATATAATGCAAGAGACATTTCTATGGTGAGCATATTTTCCTGTTTGCTTTGTCCCAAATCTGTTTGATTTGCTCCCATGGAAGTGATGTTTGAGATGGCAGTGGTCATTGCAGGAAGAAAATCCTAATCCGCCTTTTCAGTTCAAAAGTGTTTTGTAGTAGATAGTTAGCTTTCTTCCAGAGGATGAAACTATCTCATTTTTCAAGTCTGTTTAATATGTTAATATTCACGACAGCTGGAAACACTCTAACCATAAATGGGAAAATGAATAAACAATAGTGAAACAAGAAAGGTAAAATATCTTAAGACAAAGTAATGCTTAATAATGAAAACAAATAGACTGTAAGTGCCCAAAATATTACAGATAAGTCTTTAAAATTTTTATTTTAAAGAGGAGAGGCTCATTACACAATATGAAGTACTCTGTGGTTATATAAAGCTCAACACACACACACACACACACACACACACACACAATCTGTAATGAATGAACAAGCACAAGGTCTATCTCTTATTCAGCTCAAAGGTGGGAAGAAGGTAGGGGTGGATTTATTGACTAGAATGACAATGAAAATTATATACTGGAAGTAAAAAGATTCTTTTTTTCTTTAAGGATCCTGAATTTTTCTAGGAAATAAATTCAAGGAAAGAGTTGTATAATGAGAACTGTAAGACGGTGAAGAGAGGTTGAAGAAGATACGTGAAGAAGGAACTTATGTTCATGAGTTCCTTCAAGGACAATCCCCATGTGAATAACAACTCCACAACTCTAGGGCTCTTCATTTTATTTCAAAGGTTTGTTATTTATTTTGTGTATTATTGTTGGTTAAATAAGACTTTTCTACATTATTACTGGTAATGAGAATGCAAAGAAAAAAACACATTGTAAAAGATGTGGATATAATGTGTCTGTAAGGCTTAGAGTACATCTTTTATTTTATAGAACATATCCATAAAGTGTATGAGAACCCAGCTCTGCAAGAGGCTGAGCATAATCTGTGGCTTTCCTTGGGCACACACAATTTCCGTGGTTCTACTGCATTCTGTGTCTTCCTTATTGCTTATTTCTCTCTTAAAATCCCAACTTCTCATCTTTTTCTTACATATTTTTAGCATAAACCTAAATGTTCATAGTTTTTAATCTCATTAGCTGTCTATGACTTTCCTTCATTTTTCAATCCCAACAATATTGTGTTGTGATTTTTTTTTTTCAGCCAATTTTGGGAATGAGAAGATTGCATTCCTGTAGCCTAGCCTGTTTGTTATAAGTTCCCACAAACTCAGAGGGAGTTTAGTAGTAAGTATGTGCAGCTTAGTAGTAAGCAACTCATTTGAAAAGTGTCATACTTACGGTATTAAAATAGAGCAGCTTATTTTTTTAAATATCTGTGTATACTGTTCCCTAGATAACTCCTCTCAACTGTTTAATGGGAATTCTAATTATTACTCTTTTTCTCTGGTCAACATTCAATCAGCCAGTTCAAAGTTAGCAATATCATAGAAACAGCTGCTTTCTTCAATTTCTTCCTTTTTATTTTAAAGACGAGGAAACTTGGCTAATAAAACAAGCTTAAGGTCATACAACTGGTCAGTGGCAGAGAAAAAGTCTGAACCCTGGCTATCTAGCTATAAAACCAATAGCCATTATTTAAAAACAAACAAACAAAAAACAAACAAACAAACAAAAAAACTCATGGAGCTAAAAAAAAAAAAACTTAAGCTAGGACTAAATATGTTCAATACAGTGAGGAGTCATCAAGGGCTTGTATCCAGTTTATGTTGATGTATTACAGGATGTCATACAATCCATGCATCTGAAGTTTTGAAATTCAAGGTCAGTTCTTGATAGTTAGGAAAAATTTGGCATTTTAGTCAGGGTCCTCTCTCTTGATTAGTTTCTTTAGATGTACAGATTTTAGTAGGTTTATCCTATATTACATGTCTATATGGGTTAGTATATGCCGTGTATGTATTTCTGCTTCTGGAACAGCTCACTCAAGATTATCTTTCCCAGGTCCCACCATTTACCTGCAAATTTCATTATTTCCTTATTTTTTCATTGCTGAATAATATTCCATTGTGTAGATGTACCACAATTTCTGGATCCATTCTTCAGTTGAGGGGCATCTGGGCTGTTGCCAGCTTCTGGCTATTACAAATAAAGCTGCTACAAACAGGGTTGAGCAAATACCCTTCCCCATCCTGAAAGGCAAAGAGGAAGGACATCAGAAGAAGAAGAAAACAGGAACAAGCTAGGAACCTGCCACAGAGGGCCTCTGAAAGGCTCTGCCTGGCAGACTATCAAAGCAGATGCTGAGCCTGACGGCCAACTGTCGGGCAGAGTAAATGGAATTTTATGTAAGAAGTGGGAAATAGCAAGAGCTGGAGAGGACAGGAACTCCACAAGGAGAACAACAGAACCAGAAAATTTGAACACAAGGGTCTTCCCAGAGACTCATACTCCAACCAAGTACCATGCATGGAGATAACCTAGAACCCCTGCACAGATGTAGCCCATGGCAGTTCAATGTCTAAGTGGGTTACATAGTAATAGGAAGAATGACTGCCTCTGACATAATCTGATTGGCCTGCTCTTTGATCACCTCCCCCTGAGGGGAGAGCAGCCTTACCAGGCCACAGAAGATGACAATGCAGCTACTCCTGATGAGATCTGATAGACTAAGAACAGAAGGAAGGAGAGGAGGACCTCCCCTATCAGTGTACTTGGGGAGGAGCATGCGTGAAGAAGGGGGAGTGAAGAGGGTGGGATCGGAAGGGGAGGAGGGAGGGGCTTTGGGAGGGATACAAAGTGAATAAAGTGTAATTAATTAAAAAATAAAAATAATAAAAATAAAAATGAGAAAGCATGTGATCTAAAAAAAAAGAGTAATTTGGCTTTATAAGGCATTGCAAACACGGAATTAGTTACGTTGATTGTCATAAACCTCTGGGTATAACACATTTTTCAAAAGGTTAATATATAGCCTTGTTTCATGCGTTTTTGTTTAAAGACCTTTTTTACATGTTCTCCGCTCACCTGCATGAAACTTGTTCCCAGCACAGCCCTACCTTGCTCTTGAATAAAGGGGACCTACTAATATTTTCACCAGAAGACCTACTTCAGCCATCTTTGGCTAAAATCAAAGAGGGTAGGGAATATTTTAAGTTCAAACAAACAAAATATATATAATATATAGAAGCTATAACCTTATGTTTGATTGGCCTGGGTGGCCTATGCTTTTCTGAAGAGAAACAGATGAAGAGTGGGGAAAGAGTAAGTGGAGGGCGAATGAGGAGGTGGGGTACAGGGAAGGAAGCAAAACCGCAGTGGGGATGAAATATGTGAGAGGAGATTTATAAAAAGAAGGAACCGTAGCATTAAATGCACTGTGGAAGTGACAGTGATTTTCAGTATGAGAACTGAAACAAGAGACTATTGTTGTTGCCTTTCTCTACCTTAGCTGAGACCCTGTGCATCAAGCAACCTCCCCTTTTCTATGTTGTGACATTACACATCAGATAGAGAAAAGACCTAGAGTACTGAGATTGGGGTCCAACTATATTTATAAAGTAGGTTATTCTACAAGTTTGGGTTCTGAAAAGTAATCAAGATCAGTTGTGCCCTATTTTATGGGGACAAGAATCTTACTTTTCAATCAAGTACTAGAAGAAGAATCTGTGTTTTCTTACCCCTGGGTCAGAACCAAGGCCACAGAAAATTTAGAGATTAGCGCTAGCCAAGAAAACCTAGAATGTCAAGAAGGACATGAATAGCATCATATTTGATAGCCATATAGTTGCTTCTACTGTAACTTGATGGCCAGCGATGATTCACAATGAGAAATGGACAATTCTAAATAAACACACCTTGAAAATTAACTAACAATACACACCCAAACTCTAAATCCTAGTGAACAAATAACTCACCTACCATGCTCGGTAACTGACCTCGGACTCTGAGCAGTGGAATACACAAATCCATAAAAGAGGCTACAGTGTTATTCCTAACATTGCAAACTGTCCATGACATAAATCTTGGAATAAGCGTGGATGAAATTGACTCAGTGCTGGGACAGGCTTGGATTTTATCTAAATCATCTGGATTGTTTTTATTATAGGAGAATTTTAAAGTCTGAAGGATTCTCTTTCTCTGTTCAATGATCACCACTAGTACAAAGCTTAGTCAAACTTTTGATGCAACAGCACATTATTTATTATTATTATTTATGATTTATTCACTTTGTATCCCAGCTGTAGCCCACTCCCTCATCTTCTCCCAGTCCCACCCTCCCTGCCTCATTCCCTCTATCCCCTTCCCGTAATCCACTGATAAGGGAGGTCCTCCTCCCCTACTATCTGACCCTTGCCTATCAAGTCTCATCCAGGACTGTCTGGATCATCTTCCTCTATAGCCTGGTAAGGCCATCTGGGCAGGGGGAGGTGATCAAAGAGCAGGTAACCGAGTGCATGCTAGTGACTGCCCCTGTTCCTCTTACTAGGGAACCTACTTGGAGACTGAGCTGCCCATGGGCTACATCTGAGCCAGAGGTCGAGGTCCTCTCTGTGCATGATTCTTGGTTGATTCATCAGTCTCTGCAGGCTCCCCTGGGCCCAGATATTTTTTTGGCTCTCTTGGTCTCCCTGTGGAGCTCCTGTCCCCTCCAGGGCTTTCTATCTCCCACTTCTTTCATACGATTCCCTTCACTCTGCCCAAAGTTTGGCTGTGAGTTTCAGCATCTGCTTCAATACCCTGCTGAGTAGAGTCTTTCAGAGGTCCTCTGTGGAGGTCCTGTTCCCTGTCTTCTCCTACTTCTGATATCTATCCTGTTTGCCCTTCTGAATGAGGATTAAGCCTGTTCCCTTCTTGTTGTTTAGCTTCTTTAGGGATATAGATTTTATTATGTTTATCCTAAATTATATGTCTAATATCCACTTATAAGTGAGTATGTTCCATGTTTGTCTTTCTGTTTCTGGGTTACCTCACTCTGGATGATTTTTCCATCTCTCCAGCCTCCCAGCACATTATTTTCAATTCCTATTTCTAAATATCAGTTTACCCCTGTTCTAAGTTTCTCTTTTCTTCCCTTTCATGTTTCATTTTTACTACCCCTTAAGTGATTTCGCAAACACGAGCCAGTGTACATGAATAATAAATTCTGTACACATCATCTGTACTTTACTACCTGCTTGGAAACACATGGGGAAATGGTGAAGACCAGAAAACATGCGGTTGGTTCTAACTCAGGCCCCAAAATAAAAGATTGGGCTCAATTTTGCTTCAAGGTCTAGCCTGTACTAGATGGCAGGATTTGTTAAAGGCTGAATCATGGGCCTGTGATATTACAAAATCAAAACAAAACAAAACAAAACAAAACTGGAAACATTTCAGAAATGTAAAGTCCTAGGCAGTATATCAAGATTTTCAAATTAGAAACTCTACAGAAAGGAGCCAAAAATCTGGGTGACAGCAGTCCCCCATTATGAGAGATGTTCACTTCACTCTTTCCCACAGAAAAGTATCGCATGTGTTTCATTCAAGCTCTGTTTCTCACAAAGACAAGCTTTCATTTAAAAGTCTCCACCTTAACTGTACAGAATAGGAAGATTTTTTTAAATTATGGTACACAGAATGCATCCAAAAGAGATTCTATCAGGTAGGAGCCAATTATCGCAGTATTTTTGTAATACCCTACCCCAAGTGTTCAGGTGAAGAACCAACATTGAGTTCCAAATCAATATTTGGAATCTAAATGACAAGGTCATAGGCGCATCATAAAATTATCAACTATTTTGAGAATCTCGGAAGACTTCAGCTTAAACCTTTCTTTAGGAACTTTAAAGCAAGCCATCATGCCATTTTAAGATTAGTATTTTGAATTTCCCTCTCATCGCACAGCCCAGCACAAATTTCAGGTAATTCAAAGAAGAAAAAACTTAAAAATAGTTGATGTATGATATAAGTGTGCGGATTGTAGCGCTTGGAAAATTTTGCGAAGTCTAGAAGTGAAGAGGGCCTTAGAATACTATGGCATAAACCGAAAGGCAAGAGTCAGGGGACGAAGAGAGCTCCCTGCCAGCAGCTGGTGCAGAATAGCATTCTCACATTGTAGGGGAGGCTTGTGTTCTCCCTGCCTTCGCTGTGGCATGCCCTGCTGCGTCAAACTGAATTCAGCATCCATTGGCAGGAAGACCGCGAAGCTTAATAATGGGAAAGAGAATCATGGCAGTCTCTTGGTCCACTTGTGCCCCGGATATAAGGCAACGGAATACGGTAGGAAAGTCTCACCCATATTTTATCTCGAAGAAGGGAAAAGAAAATACTTTCAAGAGCAGGAGAGGAAGTTTGAGACCTGGAGTCAAGGCTTGTACTTTATGTCTTCTGGAGAACTGCAGGGGAGTGGGCTATTCCGGGGAGTCCCACTGCGCGCCGCGGCAACAGGAAACCAACTACCATGACTCTGAGACTGATCCGGAGCAATGCTAGCACGTCAGAGTCACCGGGTGAAAGATGAAAAGACCCGGAAAACAAGCAGCCAGCAGCTGTGGCGTTGATCTAGGGGACCTGACTTCTCGTGGCTGTAACGAGACGAAGCGCCAGCAGATGGCAGCATGGACTACTGCACAGTGGGGGAATACAGCCATGTTAGTAAGGCCTGCCACCTGTGGCTGCCTTCGCCATACATGGTAACGTGAACTGCAAATGCGGAAGCACCTCGACGCTGCACCAGGCCTCTCCAGGAAGAAGGATTGAGGAAGTCCCTAGCTGACATGCTTGAGATATATATCTGTGTGACTACACACAGCAGTTAATGGGCGGAGCGGGAGTGATGTTGGGAAGACATTGAAAATACAGGTTAAGTTTGGGTATTCAGAAAGATGGCGTGAGCATGTAGGATGTGAAAATATGTGAGAGTAACTTCAGAAATGACACATTCTGCATGGCAAACATCTTGTGGCAAAAAGTATGTGTCTCCCCTTCAGAAAACCAAGCTCACACTTGGGTATATGCTCATTCTATTCAGGTGTCTTTCCAAGCATCTTTCATCCATAAACCTAAATTAAAATATTTTAATAACATCTTACTGTGCTTTAAAAATGAAGAAAAGTAAATGTAATAAGCATACATACTAAAGAGCCTCATTTCCTAGTATGCAAAACCACTTACTAGCCTCTACCTCATTTACTTTTCATTAGATAAAGAAAACAAGAGATGAGAATTATTCAATAAAAACTGGGACGCTCATCCATCTGGAGCATGCCCTCGTTACAACAGAACAAAGCAAAAGACATAATAAGCTGTCCAAATTTTAGCCTTGCGTATAGAAACCTTTTCCCCTATCTGATATATTCAGTATTGAAAAAAATACGGAGTATTTAAGTCTAGAAGATACTAGATAAAACTAAAATATAATAGAATCCACATTCAAGTGGTCCTTTCCCTCTCTGTACAGGGCAGAGGAATTCTGCATGAAAATCATTGACAGATTTCAAGGGTCTAAAGTCTAGTGTGGCTGCCTACAAAGATCCATTCATCTTAACTCTTTATCAATTTCTCTCCATTGATAAGTCGAAATGACAATCCCAGTTAATTCCCCATCAAGCGTTTGAATGGCGTGCATTTCAAACTAATATAAGATTTAATGAAAAAGACATCATTGTTGTAATTACAGCCGTGTGCCACCATATTCTGCTCAAATTTGCATTAGCACTTGTTCTCTGCTTTATTTTTGCCTCCTGCTCTTAAACCTTTTGAATTATAATTTATGTTTGTTCTTTTTCCTTTCATTGCTGATCTTGAGAGAGGATAGTATCTTTGTTCTAAATGCCAAGAACAATGGCCTGCCAATGCTGGACAAACATTTAACTTTATACCTTTGCAGAAATTAATTTAACTGTGTAAGAACCTAAGCAGTGTTATTATGATGTCATGATCTAATTTTATTAACTCTGTTTATCATATGTATTTTTCTTTCATGGTCACTAGTGATAGACTCCATCCCTATCACATGTTAAGTTATACTATAGAGTGGGTTATATTTGGGCTCTTCTACTGGTTGTTCTGCAATGATGCTTTCCGCAGATACGTTTGAGACATTTTGATAAATGACAGACCTGACCAGTCCTCAGTACTCTAGTGGAGAAATTGTTCTTACTTTTAAAAATATTTCATTGATTTTAGATAAATGATCATTTCTACACTATAGTATTAAGGATGGGTCATTTCTCATCAGGATCATTTAATTTGGGAATGATTGATAAACATAGGTAATCTTTCTAGAATGATGTACACCTTTATTCATTAAAAAACATTGATTTCTATTTTACAGTGTTGATTGTATGGGCTACATTTTTACATTAATTTAT
This sequence comes from Psammomys obesus, assembly GCF_907164565.1. NCBI lineage: Eukaryota > Metazoa > Chordata > Mammalia > Rodentia > Muridae > Psammomys > Psammomys obesus. The sequence goes on along the minus strand of NW_026592118.1, from coordinate 39,337,823 downwards.
TTTTATTAATTACAACTTACTCATTTTTTTTATCCTAGCTGTAGCCCTGTCCCTCATCCTCTCCTAATCCCACCTTCTTTCCCTCTTCTCCTCCCTTGCCCCTCCCCCAGTACACTGGTAGGAGAGGTCCTCCTCCCCTTCCATTTGAACCTAGCTTTTCAGGTCTCATCAGGACTACTTGCATTGTCTTCCTCTGTGGCCTAGTAAGGCTGCTCCCTCGATAGACAAACTTTGGACAGAGTGCAGGAAATCTTATGAAAGAAAGGGGAGATGAAAGACCTGGAGGGGACAGGAGCTCCACAAGGAGAGCAACAGCACCAAAAAATCTGGTCACAGGGTTCTTTTCTGAGACTGATACTCCAACCAAGGACCAAGCATGGAGATGATGTAAGATCCCTGCACAGAAAGTAGTCCATGGCAGCTCAGCCTCTTAGTGGGTACCCTAGTAAGGGGAACACAGGCTGTCTCTGACATGATCTACATTTTTAAAATTAATTCTATTATGTTGCAGCTTAGATTTTAGGGAAATTGGAAATGAGATTTTAAATATGGTTTCCACGGACCAGTGAATGGGTTAGTGGTAAAAGGCCTTTGCTGTTAAGCCTGATGACCTGAGTTCCATTTGTAGGACCACTTGGTGAAGGAAAGAACACATTTCCACAAGTTGTCCTCTGATCTCCACACATGTGCATTGTACAAATGCCCATACATACATACTGCACACATAACTGCAAAATAAATACATAAATAAATAAATGCTTTAAAACTTTAGAATATTTTAACTATGTACTATTTACATATTTATTTTTCTATCATTGGCTTTGCTTTTTATCTGTATCTCATCCTACTAATTGAAGGCAATCCAAGAAAATAAGTAATTAAAATATCTTTCCCACAGATGAGGCTTATTTCTAAATTAACCTTGCAATGGAGAAGTGATTAAAATAATTTTCCTTTCAGAGTAAGAAGTATTCCCCAGAGATGAACCCCCTAATCAACTACCCAATACCAAATAGTTATCCTAGAAATCATAAACAAATACTATTATATATACTGTGAATGTTGTGTTTATATATTTAAGAATGTATATAACAACATAATTATATATATATATATATATATATATATATATATATATATATATATATGCAATTAGAGAAATAGAGATCATGAATCTTAGAACAAGGCAGGTACATGGGAAAATTTGGGAGGAGAAAAGAAAAGGAAAGGGGGAAATGATATGATTATATTTTAATTTTTAAACAGGACTTTCAGGAAAACAACCTCCAGTTAGCAAATGTAGTGAAATAATTTAACTTTGAAACTTTATTTTAATTTTTTCTTGATTTTACATCGCTACACAACTGAGACTGACTTTACTTTGTATGGACTACGAAGCTCAATGACAAACTCTTTCTGCATTTTCTGGCTGCAATCTGGCTGCCTACTGACTGATTATTCACAGTGACCCGAAACTAAAGTAAAATGGGGAGGTCAAGGGCTTGGCCTTGGGCAGTGTGTTGGAATTATGAGAGTGATGATAAGCTGTAAAAAGACAGCACATCATTCGTCAGTACCGTTCTGCTGCTATTTCTCCATGCGAAGACTGATTTTGAGTTTGAATGCTGTTACTAAGAAATTCTGCATATTGTGGATTTTGCTTATTTACAGTTTACCCATTACAGCTCATTGCCTGGGAACTATCTAACTAGATCACAACATCCACAGTAAGGCAGCTCTTTGAGCTACATTTGAAGTTGGGACTTTTAATGTTGGACTGAACGCAGTTTTGCATTATGATATAGCTACAAGCCTATGGGGGTCAGGTTGTGGAATGTGGTGGTTTGAATAGGAACGACCCCCATAGGCTTGCAGACTTGAATGCTTCGTCACCAGAGAGTGGCACTATGAGGAGGTATAGCCCTGTTGGAATAGGTAAGGCCTTGTTGGAGGAAATATGCCACTGGGCTGGGCTTTGAGATTTCAAAAGCCTGAGCCAGGACCAATTGCTCTCTCTCTCCCTTCTTGCTGCCTTTGGATCTGGATCTAGAGGTCTCAGCTACCATGTTGCATGCATTACCATGCTACCTGATAATAATAGAATAAACCTCTAGAACTGTAAGCAAGCCCTGCCCGAATGCTTTCCCTTATAAGAGTTGCCATGATCATGGTGTCTCTTCATAACAATAAAAAAAAACTAAGACATGTGTATGTGTACAGACACACACATGTGTGTGTGTATGGAGTAGGTCAACTTCTTGTGCATTTCCCCACTATCCATCCACTTTGTTTTTTGAGACAAGTTCTCTCAATGGGATCTGGCTCACTGGTTAGGATGACTAGTCAGTGATTTTCTGACTCCATTCTCCTAACACTAACACTGACAATACAAATGCATGCCTGGCATTTTTACATGAATGCAGGGGATGGGACTGAAGTCCTTATACGTATGCCACAAGGACTGCCGTCACCTCTAAACTACACTTTTCTATAAACTCATACTCATATTTAGATAGCCGTCATCATTCATATAGATCAAAATGTGTAGTAAATCATTTGAGCAGATTCAGAGTAAGAGGATGGAGATTTTATTGAACATTGTGGAAAGCTGCAAAGAGTACTCCAGCAGTAGTCTCCTGTGAAGGAGGTTTGCACAATTTGTATGCCTTAGTACATGCTGATGTAATACTAAGTCATTCTTCCATACCCATTTGGTGTTGGTTCTTGGGATGCTAGAGCCAGGCATATTGCAGAATGTTAGACTGGCTAAAGATGAATCCACCCGCAGCTTATTGACCTCATTGTTTTGTTTTGTTTCCCGTGCTTCCCCTGAACCACTAATTTCATGAGACTGATGAACAGATTTAAAAAAAATATTTAAAAGTTCTATATAACAATCACAAAACTCAATGTGGAGTGACTGGGTTATTCACCACAAGGAAATCTGTCAATGTTACGCTGTCTTAAAGAAAACCAAGGTAATCGTGGCTGGTTTCATTTTTATAATCATGAACTCTTATTTAGAAGTGAGTAATTTATTTCATGTGATGTTCTCTTATTGTCACAAAATTAGAATTAGTGTCCTAGTACTCATATACTCTAGCTACTGCTGATGGGAGTTTTTGACATTCTGAAGCCATATCCTAATGCAGAACTGCATTCAGCCTAACTTCAAAAGTACCCATAGTCAATAACAATATCAACATTGTTTAAAAGTCCGACGTTCAATCTCTTATCTGTAACCCCAATACAAATAAATATCACAAAGCATATTACATATTCCCAACATTCGATGGCATGGAATATACATACCATTCCAAAGGGAGAAAAGGGAGTATATACTAAACCAAATACTAGATCAAAACAAGACCTAAAACCAGCCTGGCAAACTCCAAATTCTGTATCTCCATGTTTGATGTCCGATCTCTAACTCCTTTCAACTTTGTTGACTGCAACAGATGTCTCTTTCTGGCACCGGATCCAGGTTCTATTAGCAGCTTTCTTCTGCAGGTATCCCATGGCTCAGGCATCTCTAACATCATTGGGTCTCCCAGGCAACCCAAGCTTCAACTTCAAAGCCTACACAGAGGCCTCTCTATACCTCCCTTTAGGTCAATGCTAGGCTATTTTGAAATTTCCTCTGCCAATGCTCTAATCCAAAACTCTTCAATTTAGCCTCACACAATTTTTCTTTTTGATAAGGTAGAAAGCAGGCACATTCTTCACTGAAGTATCACAAGAATGGTCTCTAGGCCACTTAGTAATATTCTCCTCCAAAACCTCTTGAGATGGTTATGAGAACCTACTTTACATCTAGCACCACTGATTTCCAGTAAAACATTGAACTGTTTTCCTAATCCAAAGTCCCAAAGTTTACATTTCACCTAAAGGAACATGTTCAGGTCTGTGACAGCAATGCCCTACTCCCTGCTAACAAATTCTGTTTTGGTCAGTATTCTATTGCTGTGAAAATACACTATGACCATGCCAACTCTTATAAAGGAAAATATTTAATTGGGACTTGCTTACAGTTTTAGAGGATTAGTCCATTATCATCATGTTTGGGAGCATGAAAACACACAAGAAGGCTTGGTAGTTGGGGTACTACATTCATATCTGAAGGCAGCAAGAAGAGAGAAAGAGCCACTGGGCCTGACTTTGGCATTGAAACCTCAAATCCCATGCCTGGTGACATACTTCCTCCAGCAAAACCACACCAGGTCCAACAAGGCAATCCTTCCTAATAGTGTCACACCCTGATGACCAAGCATTTAAATCTAAGAGTCTATTGGGACACGGGGCATTCTTATTCAAACCAACACACATGCACATACTAAAATGAATTTTAAAGGATATGTTAAGGTCTATGAGTCATCTCAGTTAGTCATTTGTTTATTTTACATGGTTAAGATAATTCAAACTTTAAGGTATAATTTATTCTTCAACCCAATGTCCCACCCTTTGTATAGTGCCCCTTAAAGTCAAGTTTCCTTAAAATTCCCACAATACAGAAAGCAGCCCTCAGAAGCAGCTCAGCTGTGTGTAAAGCAATAGCTAAGATGTATTTCATTATAGTTCCTAATCTAAAGTTTCTCTTCCTGTTTGTTCTTTCATGATATCTAAGCTTCACCTTCAGCTGCTTATAGTCTCTGTTTTTTTTTTAATATAGCATTCACCAAAATGGAAGAACTCAGAGATTTAGATCACTTAGTGTTTCTGTCTTTCATGTGATTGCAATGTGTGTGTGTGTGTGTATATATATATATATATATATATATGTACATATATATATATATATTTATATGTACATATATGCACATATATATATGCACACATATAGCTATTTGTCATTTTCCCTGACAAATCTAACACTTGCCAGTTTGAGATCTTTGTCTTTGGGTTTTATCTCTTGACATGCTTCTGCTATTTTGTCAGAAGTGTCAGAGGAAATAGGAGGATGGTAAGACTTTAACCAAAATGAAAAGTTATACAGATACTTACAATCTCGCAACACATGTGAATAAAATCCAAGGCAATGGTAGTACACAGGTAATGTAAAAGAGTTTAAAGTATAACTGGAGATTAGGATATAGATAAGGGAAAGCAAGTATTATGATGTGTATTAACCAGAATAAAGATACATGAAGAAGCCTTATGAAAATCTGTTAGCCTGTAAGCTAATTAAAAAATTGTAATACAGTTTTAAAGAGGTTTTAATGTAAGCACCCTCCAGGGGTAGACAATATTCTTGCCAGATGATGTGAACAATAAGTGAAAATGTCAGTGTCATGCACCTTCCTCTGTGTTACTAATCAGCGGCATGGAAACAACACAGGTTATTGCCATTGCTCTTGGTATCACATTATAACTAGGTGTCAAGACCTCATCATGAATGAAGGACGAGGAGAAATCAACATTGACTGACCAGAAAAATCTCCCCCTATTGGCTAACACCAGGAGGTGCTATATAGGCAGCTGAGTGATAAACAACACAGTTTTCCCTAGTGCTGGCCCTTGTATGTTACACTAGTGACCAGCCTGGCAGGATTTACCGCTGGTAGACTAAGGCAGTGATGGTCATAAAGACAGCCAACCACTTTCAAAATTGTATGTAGTCAAAATCTAAGTGTGAGTGGTTTTACCTTCTCATCTGTAAATCATCAAGAGTAACCTATCTCATCTACAGTTCAAGGAACAACTTGAAAGAATGGTAGGAAAGAATGTGAGAGCCAGTGGATAAGGACAGCTATAACCTTTGGACATAAAGCGGCTGTTGGGCATACCTACTCATAGCAATTGTAATCACTGGTTCTCAGACAGCACTACATTAACACAGTAAAAATTTCAGAACGAGTGGCAGAAGGCCAGCCAAGACCCCATTCTTCTTAGAAGAACTGTAGAGAATGGACGGTTACTGAATAAGAAGGGATCACTCTCTTTCGGGGACATGCTGCTAGTGGGTTGTCCATACCTCAGTTTAAGGCCTCACTCTATCCACACATGAGAGATGCGCATTTTAAGCACATGTGGTTATGAATAACAGCAGCAACCACCACCACAGGAAGCCACACAATGGCATAGTTCTGGGGAAGACTGGGTAGGAGGCACCCAGGTGAGCTAGAGGGAGGTAATGATGGATTGACGTGATCAAAATATTCTATAAATGTACAAAATTTCTTTTTTTTAACATTTTATTTTTTTCTTATCAGTTACATTTTATTAACTCTGTATCCCAGCTGTGTCCCGATCCCTCATTCCCTCCCAGTCCCTCCCTCCCTCCCTCATCTCCACCGTGCCCCTTGCCAAGTCCACTAATAGGGGGGACCTCCTCCCCATTCATCCGATCCTGTTTTATCAGGTATCTTCAAGACTGGCTGCAAAGCTCTCCTCTGTGGCCTAACAGGACTGCTCCTCCCTTGGGGGGTGGGGAGGCCAAAGAGCCAGTCATTGAGTTCCTGTTAGAAATAGTCCTTGTTCCCCTCACTATGGGAAACCAATTGGTTACTGAGCTACCACAAGCTACATCTGAGCAGAGGTTCTAGGTTACATTCATACATGGTCCTTGGTTGCATGTCAGTCCCAGAAAAGACCCTGTGCCCAGAGCTCCTTGTGGAGCTCCTATCCTTACCTCATCAGACTAACTTACCTTCTTTCTTATGATTCCCTGTACTCTGCCAAAGGTTTGGTCATGAGTCTGCTTTGAAAACACTGCTAGTTAGAGTCTTTCAAATGCGCTCAGTAGACTCCTGTCATTTGTTCAATGTGCATCCCATCTGTCTTTCTAAATGAGGATTGATTATCTTACCCCATGTCCGCTCTCTTGATTATCTTTTTTAGGTGTATAGATTTCATTATGTTTATCGTATCTTATAGGTCTATATAAGTGAGTATATGCCGTGTTTGTCTTTCTCCTTCTGGGATAGTTCACTCAGGATGATCTTTTCTAGATCCCACCATTTGCCTGCAAATTTCATGATTTCCTCCTTTTTGATTGCTGAGTAGTATTCCATTGTGTAAAAATACCACAATTTCTGTACCCATTCCTCCGTTGAGGGACATCTGGGTTGTTTCCAAGTTCTGGCTATTACAAATAATGCTGCTATAAACATCGTTGAGCAAATATCCCTTTTGTGTACTTGAGCAAACTTTGGGTATATACCTAGCAGTGGTATAGCTGGGTCTTGAGAAAGCACTATTCCTAATTGTCTTAGAAAGCGCCAGATAGATTTCCAGAGTGGTTGTATCAGTTTACATTCCCACCAGTAGTGGAGGAGGGTTCCCCTTTCTCCACAACCTCTCCAGCATGTGTTGTCCCTTGAGTTTTTCATCTTGGCCATTCTGATGGGTGTAAGGTGATATCTCAGGGTTGTTTTGATTTGCATTTCCCTTATGGCTAATGAGGATGAGCATTTCTTTAAGTGTTTCTCTGCCATTCGATATTCCTCTGTCGAGAATTCTCTGTTTAGTTCTGTTCCCCATTTTTTAATTGGATTACTTGGTTTGCTGCTTGTCAGCTTCTTTAGTTCTTTGTATATACTCGATATTAGTCCTCTGTCCGATAAAGGGTTAGTGAAGATTCTTTCCCAACCTGTAGGCAGGCGTTTTGTTTTGATGACAGTGTCCTTTGCTTTACAGAAGCTTTTCAGTTTCATGAGGTCCCATTTATTGATTGTTGCTCTTAGAGCCTGTGCTGTTGGTGTTCTGTTCAGGAAGTTGTCTCCTGTGCCAATGAGTTCTAGGCTGTTCCCCACTTTTTCTTCTAACAGATTTAGAGTATCTGGTTTTATGTTGAGGTCTTTGAATTTTAAAAAGTGTCAAGGATAATAAAGGAAGATTGAATTACAAACATGTTTACCCTCTCATTGTGGAAGACGATATCCATGAAAACAGTAACATTATCCCACTATTTTTTATTCACATTGTATGATTTAGTTTTACTCAAATATGCAAGATTTCCATGGTCTAGGGTAATGTAGACAAATTTAATGATGGGACAGTGGAATAGGAGCTCACACTATGGCTTCAAACTCAAGGTGTGATTTATCTTCACTGTCTTCAGAAACATTAGAGGAATAACTGTTGGGAAACTCTGGGAGATCACCTTAAATAGATGTTATAATGACAGTAAGAATGCTAATCTGGGCAGGTCTTCTGAGTGTGATAGAGATTGTATATCTAATGTCTTGCACCAGAACATTTTATTTTTAAATGGTTGAAGTTTTATATTTTTCAGTCCATTCCTCTCTGCTTCTTTGTACACAATTATACTATCTACCAGTGATCTGCAGTGACCTCACATTTCCCTCTCTCATGATAATACTTTTATTTCAATTCCACATCTTATGACTTTGGTTAATTCCTCCTGGATAATCAGATAAAAATTTTAATAACATGCATTTGGTTTCACCTAGTTTTAATTGGATACACTTAAGAATTAAGTCAGCCAATGAGCCGAGTAGTGAATTATCACCAAGGCACCGTATGTTAATTAATGTTCATATTTTGCAGTATTCTAAAAGATACTTTAAAAATTGAAAAAAGCAGGAATTTTTTTCTAGAAATAATTTTTTCATATTTTATTGACAACAACAACTTAAGGGTTTTTTTTTTTTTTTTCACCCTTCTGGCTTCTTAGTAGAAAGTAGTGCACTGATTATATTCTCAACATTGAATAAACTCTACAATATACATGATTTTGAATACAAAATAGGGAAATCAGGTAAGCTTTCCAGAAATATTAATTACTAGAGATGCAGTACACATTTCAACCCTATAAGAGATTCGTATTAAACCACAATCCCAATCAGCAGGTTTCTCTTCTCACTAAAGGGAACAAATTATAACACATTCTACTGCCAGTAAACAGCAAACAGATTGCTGATTATACAGAAAAAGAAACAACAGATCCAGGATAGACCGTGAAAATTATAGAGAAGTCATTCCCCTCCCGTAATAAGGAAAAAGCAGCAGACATGTTCCAGAGCACATTAAAGGAAACAGACAGATGCAGTATCCAACTGATGACTTGTTAACAAACGTCAAACTTCAACAATTACATTAGAAGCAATTAGAATAATCCATAAATAAAAGTAAAGATGCCAACACAAAGAGAGCACATGGACCAGTAATCCTTCTCTTTGTGTTCAGCATTGGAAAGAAAACACTAAGACACTGGGAGGACGTATAATCTGTTGTTATGAAAGGTAATTCAATGACATTAAACAGGAAGTGTTCTGACACTGTGCAAGAGGGAAAAAAATATATCTCCAGCTGAGACGTCAGGTAGCAAATGACAATTTTTTGCGGAGAAAGGATCCACACAACTTTAACTATGTGTTAAAAGCATAATAGAAAAAAAATTGTAAACAGAAAGAATTTCGATTATGCCCAAAACCCGACAGGCAGAGGTAATAATAGAAGGTGACCCAATATGCAGGTACTGCACATCAGCACATTCAATAGAATCCTACAGACTGTACAAGCGACAATTACTTGAGAAGGGCATCCTGCAATGACAAGATGGCTGTAGTATCATGACGTTAGTTAAGATATTTGCTATGTGACTATGCTAGTTTTGCTTAGACGAATTTTTTCCATCTGTCACACAAAGATAATGATACCTTAAATTAAATGTATACATACAGTCTAAGGTAACCATTCAAAAGAGATGGTTTGATATCTTATTATTTCAAAGGCTAACCTGAGAAACAACATAGAGTTATTTTCAAATAAGAATGAAAACTAACACTGAGGAAGGAAAGTTTTATTCTTAGAACACTATAGGGCAAGAATAATATGAGAAACAAAAAATATGCATAAAAGTTGTGAAAAATATATACTCACTCATATAGAGATATAATATAGGTTAAACCTACTAAAATCTGTACATCTAAAGAAACTAATCAAGAGAGGACCCTGACTAAAACGCTCAATCCCCATCCCAAAAGGCAAAGAGGAAGGACATCAGAAGAAGAAGAAAACAGGAAACAACCTAGGAACTTGCCACAGAGGGCCTCTGAAAGGCTCTGCCCTGCAGACTTATGGCCAACTGTTGGGCAGTGTGCATGGAATCTTATGTAAGAAGTGTGAAATAGTAAGATCTGGAGAGGACAGGAACTCCACAAGGAGAGCAACAGAACCAGAAAATTTGAACACAGGGGTCTTCCCAGAGACTCATACTCCAACCAAGTACCATGCATGGAGATAACCTAGAACCCCTACAAAGATGTAGCCCATGGAAGTTTAGTATCCAAGTGGGTTACATAGTAATGGGAAGAGGGACTGCCTCTGACATAATCTGATTGGCCTGCTCTTTGATCACCTCCCCCTGAGGGGGGAGCAGCCTTACCAGGCCACAGAAGATGACAATGCAGCCACTCCTGATGAGATCTGATAGACTAAGATCAGAAGGAAGGAGAGGAGGACCTCCCCTATCAGTGGGTTGGAGAGGGGCATGCATGAAGAAGGGGGAGAGAGGGTGGGATTGGGAAGGGAGGAGGGAGGGGCTTATGGGAGGATACAAAGTGAATAAAGTGTAATTAATAAAAACAAAGTTGTGAAAAGGCAATCTCCTTATGCATGGTGAGCATAGTTAAGATTAGTTCCTTAGAAAAGAGAATGGAAAATGAATGCCATAATTGCAAGTATACTTCATCTATCTATCTATCTATCTATCTATCTATCTATCTATCTATCTATCTATCTATCTAT
>NW_026592118.1:39301450-39327103 GCF_907164565.1 Psammomys obesus | reverse complement strand
TATCTATCTATCTATCTATCTATCTATCTATCTATCTATCTATCTATAGATATATATGTGGAGTATGTAAGTACATATAACACACACACACACACACATATATATACATACCAACATATATTTATGAATTTTGTGTCTAAGCTAAAGTATTATACATTCTTTCAGTTTGAACTGTGAATCTGCATCTCTCAAGAAATTGTTTTACTTTTCATAAATCTATGATAAATATTCTCACCAGAGGTAGCCTGCAAGGGACTCCAACAATTTTGGATCTCAGCCTGTTAGTAATTTTATATATACAATTAACTGGGTCACAAGGACCCCAAAGTAAACATTATTTCTGATGTGCCTGCAAGCCTGTTTCAGGAGAAGGCTAGCGTTTGACTAGATGCATCAGTAGTTTAATGGCTGAGCATCTTCTATCCACTGAGGATCTAATAGAACAAAAAGTAAAGGAGAGAGGAATCTGCCTTTTTTTTTTTTTTCATTCACCTGCATCACTGCAGGAGGAGTCTGTCTTACTCCCCCAGCTGTGTGGTTACAGATAGTCATGTCTGGTACTCATGTGGGTGCTGGGGATCTGAACTCCAGTTCTCATCTTGCACAGCAGAAACTTTACCCACTAAACAATCTTCTAACCCCACCACTTACCTTTATTATTGTGACAATGTATGTCACATGTGTGCTTTAGTGCCTGAGATTCTTACTGTGACTCTGGGTTCTTTGACAGTGGGTCTTCTCAACAGCCTTCTACTCCTTAGGACCAAGCATGTCATACAGAGCTATGAGGCCATTGCAGGGCTTTGACACTCTTTCAAGGCCCTATTAATATGCTTAATTAAGCATATTAATTTTTAGTAGGCATATCATGTCTCATTAGAGGGATATTTTGGTTATAAAAACTTAAAGGTATATGTAATTTGATTTTAAATTTTGACCATGAGTCAAATGCTTTAACATTGGTCAAGTTTTTCTATAGTCTTAGCCTCAAAATACAAACCTGGGAATTCTTCCAGATTTAAACAATATAAATAAATTACAATTTGTTTTAAGTATCCATGAAATTTCACAATTAATGACATTAGAACCATGTTTCCATTTGCAGCCATTTAAATATTGGTTTTTAAAACTCATTTCAGGGTTATTTCTTTTTATGTTTAGACAGAATGTTTTTTTCCTTAACTTTCTCCAGTTCTTAAATATTGTCAATGGCCTTTGAAGAACTCAAAGTTTTAAGCGTTTGGCTTGTGGAATAATATGGATTTACCTGCCTGATAGCTTATAGGAGATGAACTAGTATTTACCATTTAGGCATCTATTTATGCCACTGTGTGGAGCTAAAATGGTTGGTGTTAGTGGGTGGGTGCAGTTTTATTTCATTGGTGGCATTCTAAGATACTTTATATTAGTTGCATGGTAACAAGCTGGGAAAGAAGAATTTCCGGCATTGGAGGTGAAAGTATCTTTAAGACTAGGACAGAAGCTACACCACCTCACTATGAAGTGTCAGGCAACAGATCTGAAATCAGAGATGTAAAGGGCTGCATATACCCTCAGAACCTGGAAGAGAGATGTTAGAGATCATACACAATGGTAAAATTAGACCCATGTTTTCAGTTTATTGTCATCAAGTGAGGAGGACCTTGAAGGGAATCTCAGGAGCTTCATTCCTCTCGTGTCCTCTCCTTTAGGAAGCGGCCTTGACAAGCTTTGCTTTCCAAACTGGATATAAGTAGATGTGAATGGCTGTAATAAAAAGATGCTAGGAAATTGGAATGACCTAAATGTCCTTCAACTGAGAGATGGAGGGGAAAATATGGTGCGTAGGTGCCATGCACACTATTCAGATATAAAGGAAAATGAAACCAGGAGATTTTCAGGAAAATGGATGGAACTAGAAAAGATTATATTGAGCGAGGTAACCTGGATTCAGAAAGGCAAACCTGCATGTTTTCTCTCATCAGAGACTTCTTGCTTCAAATCTTTAGATATGACTGCAAAGCACAGAGTAACTACCAGAACCATAAAAATAAAAATGGACCATTACCAGGAGACGAGTTTGTGTAGACTTAAATCTTTTAAACACCTACTTTATTTCAAGTTCTTAAATGCCTCTACCTCCTTTCTAACCTTCCAACCCCCAATCTTACTGGGGCTGTAGACCTTCTTGAGCTACTTCCTGCTGATGAGGGTTGATGGGTTCTTTGTCGATTGCCAAACTCAGTCATCAGGATGGCAGCAGTCCAGTCAATCAGCAAAGCAATAGGTGTCACCAGCAGTGGAATGATTCAGTAGAAGCGGCAATACTGTCCAAATGATACAAGTCTGTGGAAGCTGTAAAACTCTGCCAAAGCAGCACGAGTAGTTCTCTGGAGTGTTTCTCTATGAAGACCAGTGAAGGATCAGCCATTTCAAAGCTTTTGCATTGCCTCCCTTTCTGTTGGCTTTTATTTATGCTTTTTCAGAGTCCACTCAAGGATGTTTTCTAACTCACAAAAACCCACCCCCCTTTTCACAAGGTAATTTTCAGTTGATAAACAGCATGAGCCTTTTCACACAGGCTATTTTCCACAAGGGTTGCTTTCTACAGAAGAAAAACATTCCCACATCTCACACTTTGGGCTAAAACAAAAAGTATATTCATGTGACACACCTGAGTTTCTAAAGAAACCAGAAACTTCCACTTCAGGTTTGAGGGAGCAACAGAGAAAGGAAGAGCAAGGTACAAGTGATCTGATTGGGAAATAAGAAAAATGGGGGTCTAATTGGGAGGGAGCGAGATGAATACAGAAGGGGAAGAGAATAAAATAACAGTAATTTTTCTAATAATAAGGAATCATACTACTATATACCTATAAATAGCTGTAATACAAATAAATGAGTGTAAACATATCTAGTGTTAGTGAAAATTTTCCATCTGGGAATACAATGCTCCCCTGCAAGAGGCAACAACCATCTAACAAAAACCTGAACACAAATTACGAGAATTTTTCCTTTGGGTTGGTGGACAGGATTGTCCAAGAGACTACCAAAACATTACAGCCTGTTGCTATTTCCCTTGGCTGTCCCATGTAGGGACAATGTAAGGTAAGTGGAAGGTAAGCCTCTATAGCTGAAGACAGTGTACAATTCAGACACAGAGCCCAGAGGCCCCTGAGATAGAAATGATCTGAAAGCCTCATTCTTGACAACTAGCTTTCATGATTCCAGAAATCATGATGCAAGCCTCCAAAGGAGGGAAAAAAATCAATGGTCTTATCTAGACATGATGTCTATGAACCACAGCAATGAGAATAACATGATAGATGTAAGACTGCAGTAGTGTCAGACATAGGTTGGCAGTAACCAACAACTCTCTAATTGAACGTAAGACCTGCTCAACAAGAGGCAAATCGTTCTTTGTACTAGAGACCTAATACCAAGGAATAATGAGCTATTCCATGTTAGCAAAGTTGTAAATTTTGGAGGAGAATCTACAGCTGACATGTATAATCCCTAATTACACTTTAAATATTCGTACTTATACACACAGACAAGTATGGTTCTCACCCCACATCAAGAAAAATTCTCTTTACAAAAATCATTACAGACAACTATAATAAATTAAAATTCAGAGATGCAAATTCAGAGATGTATGTATGATACAAGAACCACACCTAAGGCTCAGGAATCACTATGGAAGATGGGATGGAAAGACTCTGAGACAGAGGAACAGGAAGTTTGCTGCTGTCTTCTATAAATGCCAGAAGCTATACCTATAATCAACTCTCATCAAAAAGAGTGTTTGAACATGAGCCGAACAAGGACAACACCAATGAACATGCTAGAGTGGATGGAACAAAGCCTAAGGCTTCAAACCCCCAGAGAAGACTACAGGCAAGTAAGGAATGCTAAGACCTGGAGACTAGGAAAAAATAAGTTTTCCCCAGGGAAGAGGGCATACTAATTATTTATCCTGAACATGCACACAGGCAAACACACACACTCGTTACAGTATACAAACTGATTTGTACTTACATACTTAGGCATGAAAAAAGAGACCATGAATTTTAAAAAAAGTGCAAGAAGGTATATATGGAGATAAATGATATAATTATATTACAATATCAAGATATAAAATATTTAAAAGGCCTCTGTGGGTCCCTGCCAGCATTTGTAGGTCTTAGTTCATTCACTACTAAGAAAATATTTCTCATCCAAGTCTACACACTTAGCTCTAGACAAACGAGGAATACAGCAGAAGAATTTTAAAGCCATGGTTAGCATAGATATTAATTTCTCCCAAGTATCTGTGCTTTCTGCATCACTAGATGCATAGACAAACCCACACACATTCCTTTTTTAGAGACAGGTCAGCTATATAACCCAGGCTCGCTTCAGCCCTCATCCCTGAGCCTGAGCACTGTGACTACAGTGGTTACTATCACACCCCTTTCAACTGAGATGATCCTTCAAGAAATGGTAGTTAACTACTGTCCAAGTTGAGGACCCTAAATGCAAGAGGCTTTAGTAAACACTGATTTACAATTGAGAAACTCAAATGTCTTAATACTTCTTAACTAAAGCTAAACCTCACTGAATATCTAAGTCTTAATTATGCTTGTATTTTCATGAATTATTCAACTTTCTCTTAAAATGTGTTGGGTGTACACTTACCCACCATCTGTTGGTATAAAGTTAATAGTTGTATAAAATGCATTTCTCTTGCCAACTTTGCTTTTGAGAATTTCGGGCCTTATCTACTGTGGTTTAGATATGGTTTTTCCCCCACCAGAACACATTCCAAAATTTGGTTTCCCATATGGTAGTCCTGAGAGATGCTGGGATCTTTAAGAACCAATTAGTTCATGAGTATTCCTACCTTCATGTAGTGGCTAGCAATGAGCCCACTGTGTGGGTGCTGTACCGTAAGCGAGGCTTGTTGTCAACCAAGCATGGCTTCTCTCAGCCATTCTTATTCTCTCTACCTACCTTCCCCACTCACAAAAGACACAAGCTAAAATAAACCTCTTTTCGTTATGGATTATCCAGCCTTGTGGATCTCCTTATAGCAATAGAAGCTGATCTAACGCAACATCCATGTCTGGCTGCTTTCTTTCATTAAGGGCTTTTGTGAGATAGGAAAAAGACGAGTATCATTTTCTAGCTGTTATACTTCTGAAAAGCATGATCAGTAGAAGAATAAAATAAAAACAGCATCAAGTCCTAATGCCTTAGAGAGGAAGCTTAGAAGCTAATATACACGTTTGCTAACTACTCAGAATCTCAAGCCTGTATTTCTTCAACAAAGCATTGCTTTTCTGACAACCATTATCAGATCCACAACCCTGATAATTTCCAACTCAGACTGTATAAATGAATGTAATAAGTGATACCAAGAACTGTCTATGCGATTTAAGATACTTTTTATTTTTATTTTATTTTATTTTTATTAATTACACTTTATTCACTTTGTATCCCCCCATAAACCCCTCCCTTCTCCCCTCCTGATCCCACCCTCCCATCCCCTTCTTCACGCATGCCCCTCCCCAAGTCCACTGATAGGGGAGGTCCGCCTCTCCTTCCTTCTGATCTTAGTCTATCAGATCTCATCAGGAGTGGCTGCATTGTCATCTTCTGTGGCCTGGTAAGGCTGCTCCCCACTCAGAGGAGGTGCTTGGTTATCTTCAAAGGTATCCTGTCTTTTCTGAGTCAAGTTTAAAAAGCATCAAGATTTCAAGGTACTTGATGAACTTATGACATAGATAGCTTTATTTCTAGTTCTTTACCACACATTCTCTCTGAAAAATCTGGGTCAAAGCACCCCTGGCCTATAACACATGTTCTTTTTACAAATTCAAGCTTTTTTCTTCACTCTTCTGGCACCTGTGTGTCACCAAGTCATTAAGGATTGCCTCAAAGTTCACTATTTAATGGAGTTTGGTGAGCAAAAGCAGTATCAAAACATTGGCATGGCAGACTCTCACCTCTGACCTGGGGACTCGGATGTGTAAAGTTAAAACAGTGTGCAGTAATGAAATCACTAGACACATAGGTTGGAGGAAGCTCTGAGCTATTATCTCTGTAAAGTGAGGGAAAGTGCACAGTTGATGTTGGACTGCAAAGGTCATTGAAATGTAAGATGTGGCATTCTTTTCTGTGAGACCCGGATTTTAAAAAGTAGCTTTAATTCTTCACTGAGTGTGTGCTTTATAAAGTTCATTTTACTGTTGTCCATTTTTAAAATACTGAACATAGTGTTTGAATCTGAAAACATGCCATCCCTGATAATATGCACAAATCTGGAATCAAATAAACTACCTCTTTTTGTTTTATGAAAGGGACTGCTCTTCAAAAATGCCTTATCATTCAGAATTAAATTCTTAAATATAAACCATAATAAGTATTTTTCTTTATAGAGATGAAAAGTAAATATAAGTTATACAACTTTCCAGTTTTGACTTACATTTGTCATTCAGCGGAGGTGTCCATGCTATAATTTTATGAAAACAGTGCAATGGTCAGAAATCATTATGCAAATTTATATGAGAGGTTACTAACGTACAATTTTAACCTGTCATTTTAAGATTATAGATATTTGAGACAAGAAAAAATTCCACAATTTTGGAATAAATAGAAAATGCAATCAGTTGTACACACAACCGAGTTGGATTAAAATGTTTTCTCAGCTATAGCTTTGCCTTTATTTGGTAAAGCTGACACACAAAAACAGTCACTACAATAAGCAAAATTTATTTCTTGGTCGACACAAACATGCTTTGGATATTTACTATGTGCTAGCTATATTAGTTTTGTTTTTGTTTTTGACTAAATCCCCATGAACAAGTCAAGAAGGAAGGGATTATTTGGGACTTACCATTCCAGAGGGACCCTACTTCATCACTGTCATAGTGGAGGAGCATGGCAATAGGCAGCCACTGAAAATAGAGCTAGAAACTGAGAGTTGGGAGCTCACATTCTACAACCTTAGGCAGAGCAGAAGGTACAGATTAAACTGAAAATTGTCAGTCTTCTCGAAATCTCAAAGCTCAGCCCAGTGACTTACTTCATTTAGTGAGCACATACCTCTGAAGCCTTCTCAAAGACCTGTACTAACTGGGGACCAAGTATTCAAATGTCTGAGATGATGGGGGATATCTCATTCAATCACTACATTCCACCTCCTGCTCCCCTCCCCAATAGGTGCTTGGCTATATCAGAATGCATCTGTTCCAACTCCAAAAGTCCTCATACGCTTTAAGGCTCATCACAGTTCAAAAGTCCAAAGTTTCTTCTGGGAATTCAAGGCAAACTATGGATTGTAACCAACTGTGAAATAAAAATCACATTGTATACTTCCAACATATAATGATGCAGAATACATATTACCATTCCAAAACGGAAAAGTAAGGGCATAGTAAGAAAACACTGAACCAAATTAAAGCCAAAACCCAACAGAGCAAACACCGAATTCTCAAGTCTCACGTATGATGTTAAAGGGCTTAGATGGCTGTTTCCCTACAGCCTTGCTGCCTTGCATGTCTCTTGGGCTGGCTCTACTTCCTGTGTGCAGCTTTCCTGGCAGATATCCTGTGACTCTGGCATCTCCAACACCTTGCAGTCTTCAGCATAATGCAGGCTTCACTCCTACATTTTCACCTACTGGCCTCTTGGGCACTTGATGCGGGGACTCCCCTTCTCCATGGTAGGCAATAAGGACTCTTTGAACCCACAGGACCAAAAATATTCCACTACTAGTTTCCCCTTAATTCTTTCATGACTCGAAAGCCATCACCATGTGGAGACCACGTCCATGGTCATCAATCATCTTGGGGTACACCTTGGCTGCCATGAATCTCAGTTGCAGCAGCTTTTGGTGGTTCTCTTTGGCAGCAGAAAATTGTTGAGCCTTTTCACAAACTGTAGGTTTAGCTGGGTGACATCCCTGAGGGCATTCTTCCCTGTATTCTGATGCAGCTCAAGCCTTCCCTTAATCTCCTCATCTTTTTGATCAAAAGTCTTGGCTACAAAACTGTTTTCTGGTACTCTTTTTCTCTTCAAAGTGTACATTTTGTAATTTATTTTTGTCCCATTTTCTCTTTTCATCGTATACCTGCAATAACAGTGATTACTGGTAACCATGTAACAGAGTCAATAATAGGCTTCCTTGAAATCTCCTCCACCAAAATATTTAGTCTATTAATTTTCAGTTTACCTCAGGTAAACTCTTAAAGCAAGTTCAGAAAGCACCAACATTTTTGCTAAAATATATCAGTAGTTGCCCCTAGCCTATGTGTAATTTTTCTTCTCTGAATGCTCATGATCTGTGCCTTCATGGTTCATGCTGGCTAGCCTCACTACTATCTTCCAAGATCTTACAAGGTCAGTCCTTTAAGTACTGTTTACAGTGTCCAATTTTTTTCTACTTCAACATCCCCAAATTCCCCCACAGTCCTCTAAAAAAAACAGTGTAATCAGACCTGCATAGGCCACTCCCTGGTAACAATTTCTGAATTAGCTAATTTTCTGTAATTGTGATAAAACATCATCATCAGGGAACTTATAAAGGAAAGGTTTATTTGGGGCTTTAATTCTAGCAGGATAAGGTTTCATTACTATCCCAATGTAGAAGGTTGGCAACAAGCAGGCTTTGGGGATAGAACTTGAAGCTTGGAACTGACAGGTCACATCCTTATCTATAAGCAGAGAGTAAACTAGGAAATGTGTGAGGTTTTTGAAATCTAAAATCCTGTTCCTAATGACAAACTTCCTCTACCAATGGCACCCCTTCTTAACCTCCCCAAACAGTGCTACCAACACATATTCAAAGCTGTGGGATGGTGGTGCATGTCATTCAAACCACCATAGTCGCTGTATGGGCTAGGTTCCCATGGGCAAAATCATATACGGTTGATTGTCACATAGAACTTTTATATATTTAGAGGAGATAGAGGAAAACAAAATAAAACCGAAAACACTAAAATAATAACACTATGATTTGTGTAGTTGTAAACTGACATGAATAAAGTTTTTCAAACTAAGGCCTCAATGATTACAAAGTAAGGTAAATGCTTATGAAAGAAAAGAAGCACTTACGGTGAATATCTCTAAAAATATTTGATTGTGATATCCCAGCATCAAGTCTAGAAACCATCACTGAAATAGTGACTAATGGATGTGTTAACTCACTTGAGACATTGAAATAACAGTTAAAGGGATAAACCTTGTATGAAAATAAATTGTTTCTAAATCTTAGATGTTATTATAAAATAAACAGCTCATATTGTGGTAATGAAGAACAGCAGAAAGAGATGCAGGATTAGATAAGAACATAAGAGAGTTTCTTAGAAGAGACATGTGTGCTGAGAAGAAAAGAAGCAGTAAGAAGGTTACAGCTTTCTGAACTGCTGAAGAGCTCTCATGAGAAGACAACAACATGGACAATGGCCATGAAGCAGACACAACAAGGAGACCATACATTAAGCCACAGAAGCTGAATCAGAGCTAGGAAGAGGAATGAGACATAAAGATATAATAACAGGCAGCTGACAGATAACCAGAACCTTGGAAGAAATGTCGAGGGGTTTGCATTACATTCTAATTACAATGAGATGGCATGGAAATGATTTGAGGTTTAAATGGTGTTTTGGCGGGCCACTAAATATAGCATGGAAGAAGGAAGGATTTTTTTGGACAGTACTGATGTCTTCCATGCAAGAAATGATGATGTGCTAGAGCAGAATACTGGTAAGGAGCAAGAAGAAAGAGTTTGATGTAAACCTTGAAGAGAAGTTTGGAAAAAGTCAATTACGAATTTCTCTCAAATTGAGTCTAAGTTCACACTGCCGGTGTTCATTTACTAAGAACGGAAAAGGGTCCGAAGAGTAGGTTTGACTGGAGATGGGGTCAAACCACAGCAGCTCTGTAATTCAGCTGCATCTATCTCAATCTGAATCAGATGCCTTGACACAGTCTACTTAAATCCTTAGGTGGGCAGCAAAGTATGGATCGGAAGAGATAGTTAACACACAAAAAACTGAGAAGTCCTCAAGTCACGGATGATATCTGAATGGAGGAAAAGTAAGTATTCCAAATATATAGGATTTCCATTAGTTACTTTTCTTTGGCTACGCTAAACACCATGACCAAGACAACTTACAGAAATAAGAGTTGATTAAGACCTACAGATCCACATGGTTAAAATGTGGATCATGACAGGGAGGTATGACAGACCAAGCGTGGCAGCTAGAGCAGGAAGCTCAAACCTTGAAAGAGCAAACTGGAAGTAGGGTAGTGAAGTGAGGGCATATATTCTTGAAGTCTATTCTCAGTAACGCACTTCCTCCAGGATGGTCATAAGGCATAAGCCTCCCCAAACAGCACCACCAACTGTGAACAAGTGTTAAAATGTCAGCCAATGGGAGACACTTCTCATTCAGTGTACACATATAAAGGAACATTCAAAACCAAGCCATAGAAGAGAGGGTTTCTGGGAAGAAATGGCTAGAAACCCCTGGGACATGAGACATAATGAAAAGAACAAAGAATTTCCAGAATGGTGTTGTTACCAAAAAGTCAGTCTCTGCTGGCTTTTGGTCATTTATTGACTAATTCATAGGAGTTAATTCTGAAAGGCAGAGGGTGTAACACGTGGCAAATACAGCTCACAGTGGATAGAATTCATGAAGCCCTTTCATTTGTGGTATCTCATTTGAAGCTAATAATGTGTGTGTCTTATTTTCCACTGCACTATGCACTTAATGTCACTGGAGCTCATGAGTATAGCTATTGTTTAATATTAAATTCAACATTATTCGATAAACATTCTGAATTTCTCTTAAGAGGCTTGCTCTAGATTTTGTAATGTAGCTGTAGACAAAACAGCAACTCCCAGCTTTAAGGCTCTTATTTTCAGTCAACCTTCTACCACTATGGTCAAGATATACATTTGAGAGTGGACTGCATCCAAAGGCAGGTTATAACTGCAGAGGTTAATTTATTTTTAAATCTTAATTACGTCCATGTTTCCCAAGGTAACTCAGTAGTACTATCCACACTCACGTTGTTGTGTAAGTTTTTTACTTTTTGATATTTTAAAATACGATGAATGTAAAAATAATACATGTTTGACTTAGAGAATACACCATATTTACTAGGCTAACAATAAATATCACATATATGATATATAATAGAAATTATACATATGTTATATTGAGAAGTGGCAGATGCCATGCAGGTGGAGCCACAGTGGGCAAGTGGGCTTCCTGGAGATGGCCCACCATTTTGCACGGATGTGATGGGTGTGTCCTGGAGAGTCAGGGCCCCAAGGGCCTTGTCTCTGGATTGCTTCTTGATGCTAATGTGCCTTCTCCTATTTGGTCATTGCTGTGTTCCTCATATGTCTGTCATAGCTTGATGGGGCGTAGGAAGACCCTCACTACCTATAGTCGGGTGTGAATGCTTTCAGGGTGTTGTCTTACTCCGTTGGGCAAATTTCATGAAGATGTACTGTCATGAAACAATGCTGTTCTAGCTGAATTGATGATTTTATAATTCCTGACAATGATTTTATAGAATTCCTGTTTTGAGTCCAGTAATTTTAAGAAATTGAGAAGTTAAGACAAGTTAGACTCAAAAGAAAAATGAGATTACTCCTTATAGAATACTAAAGATTGTAAAGGGAGCTCAGTGAGCTTGCATGCTTTACAAGCATGAATAATCTCACTAGAAAGAAAAATAGGCTTGGGAAAAGTTAATGATCAAGAAAAACATTCATTCTCAGTTAGATCAAGGGATGAGGTCACAAATCTCAGTGTACACCATGATAAGACAAGCCATGAATAAGGAGTGGGTAACTATTCGGGGCATTACAACAAAGAATAGATGATTAGCTAGTTTAACTATACAAGACTTCAAAAGTAAGACTAAGATCAATGACCTGTTTCTTGGTTAAAAAAAATATCTTGTTAACTTATGACATAAAAAGCTATTGCTCTGAACTTATAATGAGCTTGTGAAATGGAAGACTGATATTATTGCTTTGAACTTATTATGAACTTGTATGATGAATGATAAATAAAAATATTGCTTTGAAACATGGATAAAGAATGTTTGGTTAGGTGTGGATTTTGATAGGAAAACTATCCTGTCCATGTGATCAATAATCCTGCTGTAACTCCCTCTTGTGTAACAAGAAAATGTGTAAACCAATGGCTATATATTTTTTTTCTTATGTAGAAAACTTTTTTGGGGGGAGTATATAAAGGGTAAGAGAAAAAAATAAATTGTGGGTTGTTGGAGCGTTGCTCCCTGCGCTATCACCAAATATATATATATATATATGTATGTATGTATAGCTATATATATATATATATATGTATAGATATGTGTATGTCTATACATATGTGTATATATGTATATATGTGTACACACACATATATATGTGTGTGTGTGTATATATATATATTATATATATATTATATATATATATATTATATATATATTATATATATATATGGTGGTTGGACCTTTGCTCCATCCACCCAATATGTGAATGTGTATGTTTGTATGTCTATATATGTGTCTGTCTGTCAGTTTGTATGTTTGTATGTATATGTGTGTGTGTGAAGTTGTTGAAGCTTGTTGGAACTTACTTGTTTGCACCTGCCTTTGCTTCATGCACCAAGTGTGTGTGTTTGTGTGTTTTCTCTCCTTTTATCCTTCTTCACCATCTGCCCATCACCAGTGGCAGCCTAATCGGGGTGCCATCAGCACTCACTTCTGAAGAGTTAAAAGAGTTCAGTTTCTCCCCAGAAATAGGCAGTACTGGCCCCGAGTCACCAGGAGCAATCAGCTCTGGCCCCTCAAATGTTAAAAGGGTTCATAGATTCTCACCAGTTACAATCAATTCTGGCTTATACCAGTTGCCATCAGCACTGGTTTCTTCCCCCTCCCCCTTCCCTTTTTAATTACCTACAGCCATGAGTAGAGGTCAATGCCAAATGCTATCAGATCCTGGCCCGTTGCTGATTCTCTGTCCATCTGCCTCAGTTTACCCTGACCTGTAATGTTGAAGTTGGTCTTCATCAGAGAAGGTCTATATATCTTTATTCTTTGAAAACTCTTACCTATTCTCTGAGACTGCTTAATAGTAGCGACACATTTCAAAAAATTAAAATCTGGGTTGATGTCCATCAATGGAGGAATGGATACAGAAATTGTGGTATTTTTACACAATGGAATACTACTCAGCAATCAAAAAGGAGGAAATTATGAAATTTGCAGGCAAGTGGTGGGATCTAGAAAAGATCATTCTGAGTGAAGTATCCCAGAAGGAGAAAGACAAACTTGGTATATACTTGCTTATATAGACCTACAAGATATGATAAACATAATGAAATCTACACACCTAAAGAAGATAATCAAGAAAGTGGACACAGGCGAAGGTGATTAATCCTCATTTAGAAAGACAAATGGGATGTGCATTGAACGTATGACAGGAGTCTACCACAAAAGGCATCTGAAAGACTCTACCTAGCAGTGTTTCAAAGCAGACACTAAGACTCATAACCAAACCCTCGGCAGAGTGCAGGGAATCATATGAAAGAAGGGAAGTTAGTATGATATGGAAAGGATAGGAGCTCTACAAGGACCAAATATATCCGGGCACAGGGTCTTTTCTGAGACTGACACTCAACCAAGGACCATCTATGGATATAACCTAGAACTTCTGCTCGGATGTGGCCCGTGGTAGCTCAGTAACCAAGTAGTTTTCCAAAGTAAGGGGAACATGGACTATTTCTAACAGGATCTCAAGGGCAGACTGTTTGACCCGCCCCCCCCCCCCAGGGGAGGAGCAGTCTGTTAGGTCACAGAGGAGGACTTTGCAGCCAGCCCTGAAGATACCTGATAAAACAGGGTCAAATGAAAGGGGAGGAGGTCCTCCCCTATCAGTGGACTTGGAAAGGGGCAGGGAGGAGACCAGGGAGGGAGTGTGGGGTTGGGGAGGGAATGAGGGAGCGGGATACAGCTGGGACAGAGAGTTAACAAAATGTAACTAAAAAGAAAAATAAAATTAAAAAAAAATTAAAATCATGAAAATATGTTGCATTTATTCATTACCTAGTTCTCACCCATTTAAATAGTGTCCTGATATCCAAACCCTGCCAGTCCCTGGAACATACGTATATCCTCCGTCCTATATATGTTTCCAATTTTGTTGTCATGGATAAAGTGAATTTTGCAGTTTCCTTAACAAAAAGTTTGCTAAATCTGTACTTTTTCAAACAATACATTTATTAGTGTGCACTTTATTTTCTTTTTCTCACCAATCTTTCCCCTAGGAAATTGTTCCTGTCTAAAGTAATCTATAGATACTACAAAAAAAGCGGCATCCTTATCTGTGAAAGAGTCAGATAACATTAATGTCTAGCTGATTTATCAATATGTCTGGCAGTTAAAAGATTATATGTGGCTCATTCTGAGAGGACATATGTAATATTGATTTTTGTGCCTAGATTCATAATAACTGCACTTGACTGTATAACCTTTTAAGAGCTCCTGAAGCTACTGGCCCTCCCAAAATTGCTTTGCTTCTATGCCTATATTCTAGATGAAATACATAATTTTAATTTCTTTACCACTCAACATAACTCTGCTGCTCTCTATGGTTATTTTTTTTCTTCATTCTTTTTCCCCTTTGAAACTTACATTGACTCCAGAACACTTTCTTTTTATGACCTGACCTTCATTGTTGCCATGGCTGACTCACTCTTAAAACAAGTTCAATTTCATAGAAATCTTTTTAAACTATCATCTCTACTGTTTTGTAACATTAAAGAGGATCTTCAGAACTACAGTCTTTGTTCTATGTGTGTAGATGAACAACTATTTTGTTTCCACTGAAAGACAGGTGAGAATTGGTTGAAAAATGATAAGCCAAATAAATAGTCCTCAGTGTAGTTCTGTTCACCTGGAATGGGCATTTAGAAAAGCATGGGATATTATGTTTTTTTTTTTTTAATTGGGGTGAGTACCACCTGCTTTCAATAGAAAAGGATGAGATGCTATGTGATATCAGGGCTTTCCTACATCACATCTCACTTCACTTTTAATAGTCCAGCTGCTTTTTAGTCTGTTCCTAGATTTCTTGTGGGATGGGTGTTTTGTTTTGTTTTGTTTTATCAAGGGAGAGTTTCTCTTTGTAGTCCTGGCTGTCCTGGAACGTGGTCTGTAGACCAGGTTGTTCTCAACTCACACAGATATGACTGTTTCTGCCTCCTGAGTGCTGAAATTAAAGGTGTGTACCCCTGCTGGCCTATTTCTAGATTTCAATCATAACTTATGATAAGCATAACATTTCATAATTTTCCTTTATGGAAATTTGTATTGTATTTTTATTTATTTTGGTATAGTTTTTGAATATATAATTTTAGTATCACATGACTTTGCTGTATTCATACTTCAATTAATACATGCTTACAATTTTGTAAAATCGTGTCTCTGACAAAAACTTCTTAAAGTATTGGTGGGTATGATTCATCCATAAAACCAATTTAGTGAACCTGCAGTAATCTGGACATGAGATTAAAATTTCCTAGGAATCTTGGTACAATTGTCTGTATCTCATTTCTTCATTTTATGCTCTTATGCAGTCAAACTGAATGCTCACATGTCTAAATCTTCAATGTTGTACCTAAATGTGTTTTACTTACTTTTCTATGGGTAAAGTAAAAATACCTGACCCATAATATTTCCTTATCCATAGATTATAAAAAGCTTTGGGGGGTATAATTGATATTCAAAGCGCTGCATATATTTAATGGGTTTAATTTGCTGGGTTTGGAAATATGTGAATACTCATGATAAATTTACCACTTTATTTTGTTTATTTTTCTATCATGTCACATAGCATGTAAAACTTAAATTTAGAGTGTATAGGGGAGGTAATACAAAACAAGAATATTTGGCTAGACACTAGAAAGAATAGTTACTTTCTGATTTCCAAAAATAGAGGTAGAGAGTTTAAAACACCTCCAATCCAGAGTGTTTTTATCATATTAATTTGGAGAAGTTATAGTGAATTCCCCAGACAGTCATTTGAAACATTGACTCACTCTGCCCTACTTTCAAGTAAGACACAAAGATCTGGTTCATGATGGTCTTCTGAGATCTCCCTGTCTTAGTTTGGGTTTCTATTGCTGCAGTGAAACACTACAAACAAAAGCAACTTGGGGAGAAAAGGGTTTATTTGGTTTATACCTCCCACATCACCGTTGATCATAAGTCAGGATAGGAGCTCAAGCAAGACTGGAACACTGAGGCAGCAAATGAAGCAGAAGCCATGGAGGGGTGCTGCTTTTGGCTTGTTCCACACGGGTTACTCAGCCTGCTTTCTTACCAGCCCAGAGATGGCACCATCCACAATGGGCCGGCCCCTCCCTCATCAATCACTAATTAAGAAAATGCTTCCATAGGTTTGCCCTGTCTCCTGGAAGCTTCTTCTTTATCGAGGTTCCCTCCTCTCATGACCTTATCTTGCATCAAGTTGACACAAAACTAGCCATCACACACACCAACACCTATGGTTTGAGATTATAGCCAGGAAGCAATAGTTCTTTTCATATTTTATGCAAACATGCTCAGTCTTTTATTCAAGCCTTTATTGCTCCCCAACTTGTCTGTATCCTCTCTGAAGCATGATGGCTCTATAGCCTCAAACAAGCTAAAGTTAAATCATTTCTCCATTAAATGCCTTCATTTAGAAAATCTGATATAAGAAACCTTCATCAGGGAGACTGCATGCTATTAATTTTCCTATCCAACCTTCTGCTGCCTCCATCCATAAGTTCTTAGCACCAAATACAAATGTACCCTATGATGGTCATCTTAGTATTTGTCTTCATATAGTCAGCTTGCCCCTGTTCTTTTGGAACTTTTCATGTGAAATACAGTTAGTGAAGACACACTGAATAAGGTAGAAATAGAATTGTTGTCATAATAAAAATACAAATCACTAATTTAGCATATGAAAACACTATAATCATTTTTACATATATCTTGGACCTGGAATTCTATGTTCAAATGCCAGCTCTGTCACTTATCAACTCTATAACCCTGACCTACCCCTTTAATCTCTGTCTTAATTCTGCCAAGTGGTGAAATTAGTAGTTCTGGCCACATAGATTATAGTGAAGATTAGGTAAATTAATTCATATTCCATTTCTTAATCTCTTTATCTCCTTGAACACAGGATTTAGCTCAATTCCACCCCCAGTGACCTTTTTCTTGAACAATGTATTTCACATTTTTGCTTGATCAGCTTGCTTGTTTTCATCAAAATGTTCATAAGAGTTAATAGTAGTAACCACACAGCAGAGTGTATACTAGGCACTTTTGAGATTTCCTTTGTCAATGCAATTAATCTAAATCTCATCACTTTAGACTCAGGCAAACTTTTCACACAAAGGCAAAGAGCAACCAAGTTCTTAGCCAAAATATTACAAGAACAGTCTTTAGACCATATACTAGCATTCTTCTCCCCTGAAACCTCTTGATCCAGTCTCTGAGAGTTCAAATCACCCTCAGCACCACTGTCTTCCATGTCCCTACCAGGATGGCCCATTAAGATCACTTAATGCACTCTACTGCTTTTCCAATCCAAAGTTCCAGAATCCATATTCCTCCAAACAAAAGCACAGTCTGGACTATCACAGCAAGCTAAGACTCTTGTTTTAGTTTGGGCTTTATTACTGCAAGGAGACACCAGGACTAAGGCAACTCTTATAAAAGAAAACATATAAGTGGGATTGGTTTATGGTTTCAGAGGTTTAGTCCATGATTATCGCGGTAGGAAGTATGGCAGCATTCACAGAGACGTGGTGCTGAAGAGGGAGCTGGGAGTCCTACGTCTTGATCTGCGAGCAGCAGAAGGGGACTGTATCCCACACTATCCGTAGTTTGAGCTTAAGAGCAGTGCTATGGACATATAGTCACTTGATACATATTACTTGTTTCTATAGCCTCAATTTTGTCTTCTGCCATTTATATGTGGAGCAATACTGACTTCTCATTTCAATAAACAAAATAATTTAAATATTCACCTAAAACTCCCTCTTTTGTTTTATTTATTTTTAATTAAAATTTTATTTTTTTACATTAATTACATTTTATTGGCTTTATATCCCAGCTGTAGCTCCTCCTTCATTCCCTCCTAATTCCACCTTCCCTCCCTCATCTCCTCCTATGCCCCTCTCTAAGTCCACTGATGATCCTCTCCTTTTGCCAAGTCATAGGGGTATGAAAATTAAACACTCTCCCTTAATGTCATATACTTACAAATAGGTAATCTGCCTTTCTTGTAAAATATCAACCAAAAGGAACTTTCAACATAGTATGCAAAGCAGGTCCCCTTAGGGGAGGGGGGAAAGTCAGTAGATTGATTCTGATATAAGTTTGACCTGTCCCCATGTGAAAATTGAATGACACTGCATAGAATTCTTGTCACTATGAAGCATCTTTCTTTTTGCTATTTTGAATATTTGTTTCTTCCTTGATGAAGGGTAAAATTCCATCCTCTTATTCACGTTCCTCCTCTGATATGTCTTATGCTCTTCATTACTGTTCCCTAAATCAGTGATTGCCACTCCATTTAAACATCAATTCCTGTTTGATGATGATTATGATGTTGATGTAGCCAAGCAAAAGAGTCCTTGATTAATCTGTCCATGTGTCAGATTGTTAGGGTCCATCTAATTGAGCCCTGGATCATTCACTTTGATTGAGTTACCCAATAATCAGCCAAATTGACTCCTTCCCAGATTTCAGCAGAACTTTTAGCTTGACTGAAGGGCACAGCCAAAAGGCAAAGAAGAGGCTGGACTTGACTTCTATGCTTTCTATAGAGCATCAGAGCTAGAATCACCCCCCTTTCCTTATCATTGTTTAAATTATCTGACATAAAAATTAATAAATTCAGCACGGCTTAGTGATAAAACTAATGTTTTCATTTCTTTCAGTTTAGATTTTGTTGCTGCTAATGTAATGATATGGTCTAATAATGTTTATTAATAGCTCTATAATATCATGGCAGTATATCTAATGCATTATCACAATCAATAAAAGACACAGACAGCGGATAGATTTTTAGAAGAGCCTTATTTTACCTGGGGCACAGCAGATATTTACCCTCTAAACTACCTTTACCTCCCAGCCCCGTTTGAGTCTAGCTCCCACCAGAATTCCACAAATCCTTGCTTATTCTCCATATGGGCTGATTTCTTCATCAGTGTTGGCCATGTGCTTCCCCTAAGCTAAGCCATGGTGGGTCCTGTTTCCCTACTCTCCATCTTCCAGTACCTCTCCCCTTCCTGAGGCCCTCCTGTCCTCAAAGACTGTAAACTTCGGCCACACCTACCCCATTCTGTCCTGCCCTGGTTTAGGCCTTTTAATCAGGCAATCAGGGATAACTGGAGAACATTCCTTCTCTTCTCATGGGTGCAAGAGTTCAAGGTTAATAGCAGTGCCCATGGCAGGGCAGTAGCCAGATCTCAAGGCACTGGAATCAGCATTTAAATACATAGCACCAGACCAATCCCAACAAGATTTTTTTTTCTTCTATTTTATTAATAGGGGATAATTATTGTTTTCAATATCGGATAATATTCATGTCTAGGTTCTGGATCATTGGTTAGAAGATGGTCATTACGAGCAAAAGATAGGTGTTTGTGACTTAAAATTCTGAACCCACAGTTTTCCCCTTTTCTTGAGATGTTATGAAATGTCATCCATAAAATGGCTTATATTTATGAAATAACACTAAAAATACACATTAAATTTCAATGAGCTAAATATTTTTCTGTATTTAGATATAATTTAAATGACAATTTGTCTGTAACAAACACTTTAAACTGTATTTTTTAATTTCTTGAGAGAAATTAAATGTTTTCCTATATACAATTACCAAACACAAGAGAAATTTAAAACTGTCTGTGGCTCAAACAAATCCTTGCTCAATGATTTTGCTGTCACATGTCTTTACTTTTTCTTAGCAGGGGATTCATATTAAGATAGGCTTCAGGAAATGAATGCTCATCAACCTGAATTAAGAATGTGACTAAGCCATGGCGTACTTATATACAACACTTGGAAGAATTCATCACAGTGTCTCTTTTTTAAAATAAAGATAACCGCTATTATCATTAACATCCTATATGGTACGGAAGGAACATTGAGGGAATTGTTGACAAAAACCAGGAGGTGTTGTACTATGCAAATATTAACAATATTTGTTATTGCCTATCTTTGTGTGCTTAGCATGCTCCACAGTGCAAAGGAACAGCAGAACAGGGGACAGCACAGTGTGCTAAATTATTGTGGGCATGTCAGATAAGCATTTTATCTGATGTTTCAGTCTCTGCTGCAAGGCTTACTTCAAACTCTGCAACCTGTTCTTCAGAGAGAGGAAGACAGAGTTTGGCAATTGTGAAATCCCTCCCACTCTGATGGAGATAAACATGTTCATATTTTTCTCAGCTAATCCTGCTTGTTGGGAGATAACATAAAGCAGCATCAATAAGACATACAAAGATTTATGATAACTGGACAAGCATAAAGCCATCTGCAATTTTATCTGCCCCTGGAGTCATATTATCAGAAGTCTTTTAAGATGAAACTAGTTTATGCTGCGTTAATGTGGCAAATGAATCCACATCCCTTGATCCTCTTCGTCAGTAATACAAATACTTTGTTATAACTCTCAAGAAAGTATACGAAAAATATCAATGATTTTTTTCTTTTAATGCAAATAGTCAGCACTATTCAAGACAAAGTGTATTATTTTCCCTGGGAATGTCCTCTAAGAAAGAATCTTCTTTAAAGCTTCAAAATGACTCTAAAAATGGAAAATTATTTGAGAATGATTCTCTTCAAGGTTTTGAGAATGGTGTGTTCAAATCTGGCCAGATATAAAAAAAAGAATTAGATTTCTTAAACTTTACAAAGCATAGTGAGGGGATTAGAACTTGAATCAAAAATATATACATGTGTGTATTAAGAACAGAACAACAATAAGTAATGTTAAATCAGTAACCAAAAACCTACTAACAAGAAAAAAGCCCAAGACAGTGGCTTAGTTGGTGAGTGTATCATATATTTAAAGACTTAGTGCTAATCTTCATCATGTTTTTCAAAACATTGGAAAGATCGAAAATTTACAACCTTATTTCACAATAAAAATATTATATTCTTCCTAAATTTAGAAAAGAAAACTTCAGGAAAAGAAAATAGCACATAATTACACCCATAATCAAAACTGCAGAAGTACTCAACAAAAGACAGCTCAAACATGTGTCTTATGCAATAGGGCTTATCCTCTGGAGACAAGGATGGTTCAATGCATAGAAATTAAATGTATGAGCAGAATGGAATACAAAAACAAAACCTAACACAGTTTTATTTTACTTTATTAATTACAGTTTATTCACTTTGTATCCCAGCTGAAGTCCCCTTCCCCATCCCTTCCCAATCCCACTCTCCCACCCTCTTCTTCTCCTATGCCCTTCCCCAGTCCACTGATAGGGGAGGTCCTCTTCCACTTCCATCTGACCCTGGTCTATCAGGTCTCATCAGAGCCGTCTTCTTTGTCTTCCTCTAAGGACTGGTAAGGCTGCTCCTGCCTCAGGTGAAGGTGATCAAAGAGCCAGCCCACGCGTTCATGGCAGAAATGGTCCCTGTTCCTATTATTGGGACACCCTCTTGGACACTGAGGTGCCATGGGCTATTTCTGTGCAGAGGTTCTAAATTATCTCCATGCCTAGTCCCTGTTTGGAGTATCAGTCTCATAAAAGAACCCTGTATCCAGATTTTTTGGTTTTATTGCTCTCCTTGTGGAGCTCCTGTTCCCTCCAGGTCTTTCTGTCTCCCCCTGCTTTCATAAGATTCCCTGCACTCTGCCCAAAATTTGGCTATTAATCTCAGCATATGTTTTGATATACTGCTGGGTGGAGTCTTTCAGAGGCCCTCTGTGATAGGCTCCTCTCCTGTTCCCTGTTTTCTCCCTTTTCTGATGTCCATCCTGTTTGCCTTTCTGAATGAAGAGTGATCATCTTACATCTTACTCCTTCTTGATTAGTTTCTTTAGGTATACAGAGTTTAGTATGATTATCCTATATTATATGCCTAATATCCACTTATAAGTGAGTATATACCATGTGTGTCTTCCTGCTTCTGGGATACCTCACTCAGGATGATCTTTTCTAGAGCCTACCAGTGAAAAGATCTCATATGCTATGAACAAAAGACATACACCACAGCAGAGCGAAGGCACCTATAGTAAGTTCACAATATGTATTGTAGAGAGTGGTGAAAGCTAGAAGATTTTTCTCCAAGACTGGGAACATAAAGTGCCTCTCCATTGAGTTTGATGTTGGCTATAGGTTTGCTGTATATTGCTTTTACTGTGCTTAGGTAAGTTCCTTGTGTCCCTGATCTCTCCAAGACTTTAAACATGAATGGGTGTTGGATTTTGTCAAATAATTTTTTGGCATCTAGGGAGATGACCATGTGTTTTTTCTCCTTCATTTTGTTTATATGGTGGATTACATTGATGGATTTCGTGTATTGAACCACCCCTGCATGCCTGGGATGAAGCTTAATTGTTCATGGTGGATGATATCTTTTATGTGTTCTTGGATTCAGTCACACTGCTCAAAATAATACAGTCTTCATCAACGCAAATGTTTTCTTCCAGAGAAGTAGAAACAAAGCTCTAAAATTGATGGTGAACTATAGGAGACACTGAATATCCAACCAAGGCAATACCGAGAAAGCCAAAGCATGAGGAATCATGCTTCCTGATTTCAAAGCAGAACTTGAAAAAGCAATTTAAAAATTCATACACAAGTACAAAAGACCCCTGTCATTATTAGATTTAAACAAAAAAAAAAAAAAAACTGTTGTATGTATCACCGTTTCTGGTTGGAAGTTAAAATACAGAACCATTGTGGTGGTTTGAATAGGTATGGCCCACACAGACTAATGTGTTTGAATGGCTGGGCCAAAGGGAGTGGCACTGTTAGGAGGTGTGGCCTTAACAGTTTAGGTGTGCCTGCCTTACTGGAGGATGTGTGCCATTGCAGAGGGCGGCTTTGAGGTCTTAAATATGCTCATGCTATGCCCACTATGGAGCAAAGTCCCTTTCTGCTGCCTGTGGATCAAAATGTAGAACTCAGCTCCTTCTCCAGCACCACACCTGTCTGCATGTCATTCACCATGATGAGAGCAGACCAAACCTCTGAAACTCTAAGTCATCCCCAATTAAATGTTTTCTAAGGGTTGCCTTGGTCATGGTGTCTCTTCCTAGCAATAAAATCCTAACTAAGATAGTCATAGCCATAAAATAGCAGGGTGCTGGCACAAAAAACAGACATATTGATTACTGGAATAGACTTAAGGGGCTGAGATAGAAGTCTACACACCTACAGCCACCTGACTTTTGACAAACATGTTAAAAAATATACATTGAAGAAGTGACAGCATCTTTAACCAACGAGTGGTGTTAGGAAAAAAGGATTTGTCCATGTAGAAGAATGAAACTGTCTTCAGTTTTACTCTGCACACAATGGAACACAAACAAATAAAAAAATCTCAATATCAGATCTGAAACTCTGGAATTTCTAGAGAACAGGGGCTCAGGCAAAGACTTTCTAGATAAGACCCTGCTCTGTTCAGAAATGAGAACAAAATAACAACAGGTTGTATCTTATGAAATTAAAAATGATTTTTACTAATAGACTGAAGAAGCAGCCTACAGAAGAGGAAATATTCCTTTCCAGCCTTATATCTGACAGGTACAAAATAAAATTTTTTAGTCAGCTGTAAAAAAATTAATTTTAAAATTCTGAATAAATAGATAGTATTGGAAAGCATTTAAATAAGAGGGGCGACCCATATCCATAAAGACAAATGGTGTTTGTTTTCACACATGTATGGAATCTTAAAATTTGCATCCCTAACTTTTAGTACCTGTAGAATTCAGGAAACTAGGAAGAAAACCTGATAGGAAACATGCAGAAAATTTTATGGATGTTGATCAAAGCAGTGACTATTTTGATATGGTTCCCAAAATACAGCTAACAAAGGAAGAGAGTAAACAAATGGCATCAGACTAGAACTCTACTGTAAAACACGGGAGACAAAGCATGAAGGGTTAGCGTAAGCCAAGAAAAAAAGCCTGTAGGTCATACATGCAATAAGAACTAATATTCAGCACATCCAGAAACTAAAAACAAGTACATAGCAGAGACTGAAAAATCCAATTTAAAATACACAAAGGACCCAGGAGGCATTCTCAGAAGAAGACATTAATGGTCAGCAGGCACATAAAAAAACTAAAAGCCAGACACCATCCAGAAAGCAAAACTTAAAGCCACAATGTGAGATCAGCTTTTTTAGTGATCCAGTAATCCCACTTTTAATGAAGTCTGTTCTTCAAAAATGTATCTGCCATGCCATTTTCATAGCAACATTATTTATACAATAAACAAAGCATGAAATCAATTTAACTATCCATCGATGAATGGATGAATAAAGAGAACATCATCTCTCTTGCTATCTAAACGGTGTATTATTCAGATTTTAAAAGTTATATTGTCTTTTCTGGCATTTATGACCTGTAGGACATGCTGAGATCCACTTAGCATAAAAATAGTTCAGTATCCCAGTTTAACCTGGAGCTTTAGTAAATTAAATACATAGGTAAAAGTCATAGAATGGTTTTCAGTAGTCGGAAGCAAGAGAAAGAGAGCAGACAGTGGTCAATGATGTGAAGTTTCAGGTATGTGTGATGAGCCCATACCATGTACGGTGGGTAACTAACATAGTTATGCTGCATTGCGTGGTGGAAATTTTCTTTTTAAAAATCTTTAAAAGGAAACTGAGGTGATGACCACACTGGCTAGTTTGATTGTAGTAATTATTTTACAATAGACATATATGCCAAATACCTGGCACATATTAAATATTTGTCAATTTTGCCACATATGTTCAATAACAATACTGGAATAATACAATGAGCTCATCCCTCCCACATCAATTACCAATTAAGAAAACCCCCATGGGCTTGCCTGCAGGCCAACAGGCCAATTTTGTAGATGAATTTTTTTTCTCAATTGTGTTTTTCTCTTCTCACATGTCAACATGTGCCAAGTTGACAAAAAAACAAAACAAACAGAACAAAACAAGACAAAACAAACAAACAAACAACAACAAAAAGAGGGCAGAAATTTGGTCAAGCACCAAGACAAAATCTTTAGTGAGAGTCTTTTACTATCAGCTAGAGATTGCTGCGGGCTGTGCCTCCCAACAATGGAATATTCAAATATGGTACATTGTCCTCTCCCAGAATCATCACCTGTTGTGGCTGTACCATTCTGATTTTTGAGGTAACTTCCTAGTATCTCAGGTCATTCTCTACTGCTTCCTCATTACTTAAAAAAGAAAAATTCTACTTGTCCAGTCTGAATCCAGATTTGTGTCATTACCATAGCATATTTTAGTTATGAGCTATTCATAATTACTTGGAAAATGGACAGAAATACATTATTTTTAAAGGTTAATTCTTAGTTATGAGCTATTCATAATTACTTGGAAAATGGACAGAAATACATTATTTTTAAA
>NW_026592118.1:39205569-39301440 GCF_907164565.1 Psammomys obesus | reverse complement strand
CTATTCATAATTACTTGGAAAATGGACAGAAATACATTATTTTTAAAAGTTAATTCAAAGAAATAACAAGAAACTGACTTCCTCTACTGTTGTGGATGTAAACATTTTTGTTTTGTCCCCAAGTGTAGGATATGGGATGGATTTAGATTGTCCACAGCAAACTTCTTGCCTCATGCAGAATCTGAGAGGGGCTCTTTGCCAGCTGCAGATACTTTAAATCTGAGGACTCTAGAGAGGGAGTAAATGCCAGAGCCCAGAATGTGTTGGGAGTTCTGAGAAAGAAGGCTGCTGGTGCTTCCCCTCTTTGCTCCTGGTTGCTTCTGATGCAGTGTGATGAGAAGTTGGAGATCTCCTGAAATGAGGATTGAACTTGCCCCAAGGAACCTGACTACCCTAACCAGCAGGAACTAGCTAAGAAAAACTATGCCTTTTCTCCCCACTAATTTTGTTTTCTTTCCTACCCAATGTTGGGGTGTTGGAAGGGATTGGGATGGAGAAGGGAGAATGATAATAAAATATTTTTAAATAGTATGATAATACTAGACAGTTGAAAACAGCAGTTGTGAGGAATAGTGCAAATTCTTTAATTGTGATTATGGAATTTAGCATTGTAAATAGTAGATAAAGGATCCTAGAGATGAATTCAGTTCTTATACTGTTCCTATAGAAAATGGGATAGAGGTGTTCCATTGAATCTTATTACTTATGTTCTGCTTATTATTTACTCATCAGATAAATAAGTATATTACATAGTATGCACATATAACTAATATATAAAAGAAACTGTGTAGATGCTAAAAATAGTGCTATGGAAAATATTCTATTTTATTAGTTAATCTTTGTTAAAGGAACAGAACCAATACAGTATATTTTATACATATTACAAGAACACACATACATATACGTGGTGTTTATTTGGTTGCCTTACACAATAGGTTATATGTACTACAAAAATGCATCTTGTATTCTATATAAGATCATTTTTTTTGGAACTATAAACCTCAATGGTATTAGGCCAAGGCTGAAAGTCTAGAACTCTGTATTATTGAATTGCTGTTATTCACATAGAAAGAACAAAAAAAAATAGAGTTTAATGATCTTGGGTGATGGAAGTAGAAATAATCACTCATTCAGGGAAATGGAAGGTTGATCATTGCCTTTCTCTTCTTCCAACCTTTGACCATAGAAGCCACCAATCTATCGGATGATGCTGTCCAAATCCATGTAAGCACTTTTATCATGTTATGCCTCAAATAATAATCCTCTTAGAAAGGGCTAAAAGACACACCTAAAGCTATGCTAGGTGATTCTGAATGTGGCAATGTGTGCAAGATGATTAATCATCACAACAGCGTTATAATGAAATAATATTTGCTACTAATGATAAAATTAAGATGCAAGAATAGAGACTTGCAATTTTATTGTCAGTGAGAAAAGAAGGTCTTTATGGAAATGACTTTAGACATAGGCTTGGAGACAGAAGAAAGCCAATAAGACCCCCGTCTAAAAGGTATTTAAGAGGATTATCTAGAAATATCAAACATGAAGAGCTGAGGTAGAGAAGTTATCAGTATTTCAGAGAAAAAAGTTAGAGTGTGGAATTGGTGCATGCAAAGGGATGCATGTCCTCGTATTACAAGAAATACAAATCAGCTCTCTTTTCTTCTTCTATGCTTTCCACTCTGATCTTGATAATGAGCATCTGAGGAAGACCTGGGGGTATCTTTGCTTGCTTTCAACAATGGTCCTCCATATTCCAGAGCAGGGTCACTAAGAGCCAGAGGAGAAATTAAGGTGAAAATTTGAATTTCAGAATGTTGGTCATTGTCAGCCTACTTCCAATATCAAAGATACCCAGTAATCAAAAGTCCTACAGAATGTTTGTATCAGAAATAACTTACTGACACAAGAAGACACGAGGATCTTGTCTAACCCCTGCCTTACTAAAAACAGAATTTTTCAGGTAGAAGCAAAACAAGGAAAAGCAAACCCTATAGATCACTTTCTTCTGACATTTCACTAAGAAAGTTCAAGCACCTGGTTTATATGTTGCAAACTAATTAGCATCAAGGGAAGTCTTAGGTCCGCCCTCTGAAAACCAGAAATTGAGTTAAGAAACCAGGTAGCATAAAATTCACTGAGAGAAGGCTCTCACTTAGGGGAAGCTCTGAGGAGACTCTAATAAGTCTGAATATAGGATGCAAAAGAATGTAAAATACCCAGCCAAGAGTGTGCTTCCGGGGAAACCTAAACTCGACTTTATCCACGAAGTTTTCAGGAAAGGAAAAAAAAAAAAAAAAAAAAAAAAAAAGCAAACTGCAGAACTGACCCCGCTTCACGTTAATGGGATATTGAAAGCGAGCTGTCTTGTGGTTGGGAGAGGCATAACATTCTCTGTGAGGCCACTCTCGGAAGATTTGAGTCTGTATTCATTATTTTTCCCGTTACTGAGAAAAAAAAAAAAAAACGTTTGACAAAATAACTTTAAAGAGGCAAAGTTCTACCTGGTTCTTTGATTAGTAACAGACACAGCGGTGGGATTTTGTGGTAGCTGCGCCCATTGCAGTCAGAAAGGAAGGAGAGACGAATGCTGGGGCTTTCTCTTCGGTGCGGAGCCCCATTCCTTACAGAGGTGCTAGCCGCATTTACGGTGAAGCTCTCACCTCAGTGAACCGAATCTTGAAACTCTATCACAGACATGCCCTGAGCTTTGTCTCCTAGGTGATTCCAAGTCTCATCAAGTTGACAACCAGGATTAACCACCATAAAGCCGTTTACAGCCGAGTCTGAAGCTGAAGAGCGAGCACTGACCCTGTACTCTGGTTCTGGCCAGGGGAGCCATGGCATCTTCCATGGAGTCACACCCTGAACCCACGTCTCCAGACTTCCTCACACTTACACAATGGGTCCTACTGTTTGCAGAAGACATGTGGGCCTTCACTGTACTTTATTTCAACCTCTTATTCACTCTTCGCTTTTATCCCTATAGGAAGCATTAGATTGGACAAGTATATTCCCCACTGCCCCTTTCCTCTCTTCAACTGTTCAGGTTTGGTCTCCCTGTAGACACCAGTGCACTGTTTTGGCCTGCTTCACCATTTGGTGTCCTTGAATTACTATGGCTTTGGAGACCGTGATGATAGTGATAAAGTTAAAATTCACCTTCTAGGCCTAAGTGTCTACTTCTTCTTAACAAAGGACTTTGAGGAAAATATTTAGACCAAACAAAACCACTTAACAGCAACACACTGAAAACGTAAAGACTGAAAACGAAAAGCCAGACCACAGGAGGAGATTCAAATAACCACATGCTTTAAAAAATGAGTAAGAGGGGAAGGAACCACACGAGCTCCATTTCCCTAACAACAGAGACGAAAACAATTATGGGGACCCTTTTGCCTGCCACCTCCACAAAAGCAGCGATAACCTAGGAGCAATGTGGAGTGGCACAGAACTCCAGCTGACCTCTGAACAACAGGAGCCAGGAAGAGACTTTGCCTCTGTAGACAGGACACTTTGACAGGTTCGCTGAAAATGCCAAAGGACGGAGCTAACTGGTTCAAGAATAATGTATACAGGGCGCTTTAAAAATGATGTAACTGCAGTATGTACTCTCTGAAAGATGAGACAACACGAGCAGTAAGCAGTAAGAGATTGGCATATGGTCGACTAAACCTGTTTTATCAATGACACATCTTTTCTCAGATGTAGTATTAGAAATTATACAGTGATATGTAAATAAAACAGTATTTTGAAACAGCATTAGTTCTTTTAGTTAGGCATGAAAATAATTAATTACGCCAAGTTAAACTACTAACTCCATTTTTTTTTCAAATCTTAACTGGAAAAAAAATCTGGATAATTTTATTATGTTTATGTTTTAGATAGTCCAGGGATTTTATCTAGAAGATTCATTTTCAGAGACTTTTGCCAGTAGGTTAGGAAGTGTGTGTGTGTGAAATCTGACTATATCAACTCACCTAATTTAGAAACTATGACCCCTAAACATTTAGACTTGTTACCAATAAAGAAAGGATTCCAGTACCACGCTGCTGCCCTGAGCAACCAGAGTAGATTCCATAATCTTTAAGGGACCTTGACTGGGGACAAACCGGTAATCTTGGCTTCATTAGAAGCCAGTTCTTCATAGAAAAGAATTTCAGACTAGCAAGGATGAAATCAGAGCTGGAGTTCTTACTGAAGATGTTTTAACACAGACTTCAAGAAAGAGAGCTAGGAGAAAGAGTGGTACTCAGAGATACATGTTTGTGGTATGATCTCCTCAAGGGGCAGGCACCGTTAATTGTCACCCTAGTCATATATCATTTTCGTAGCCCTCGTGTTACATATTAAAAGGATACAAGGAGCTCTTTTGTTCCCCTCTTTTTCTCTCTAATTATTTCTCATTTTCTCTGGGATAAGTGAAATTATACAGCAACACCAGAGATACCTGGAACAGAATTACATCCTAACAGGTCAAACCAGAGGTCACTAAGTTGCATGAGACGTTTAGCCTTGTTCTTTCCCTACAAATGGGTGCCTTGGAACATTTCTCTAAGGTTGAAGGTTTACAGCAGGGCAGCGAGGGAGGTCTTATCTGGTTGCTCCTCTGCTGTGGAAGGTCTCGGGCAGACTCTGGGGAGAGGGGCTCCTCTTTGCCTTCTCATCTCTTTACTTCTAATCCTCCTAGTTAGCCTCACTTTGATTCTAGAATTCTCTACAGAGCCTGGTGATTCTGTGAGGAATTTTGAACATTCTTCCTCTCCTTCTGTCAATAAAGAATATATTTTAAAAGACTTCTGATAACATATTCTGTGTGTTAGTAATTACATCTCAATCTATGTTATCAGTAGGATTCAAAATCCTGAGAATCTTTTTTTTCTCCTGGCACCCTCTCCCTTAGCCTGGGTTTTTCTTCCCTGAATTTCTGCAGGCTGGAAAGTTCATCTGTACTGAACAAGGGCTGCATACCTCCAACTGCAGCTAAATTATACAAGCAACTGAAAAAAAAAATCAGGTTACAAAAGAGAGAAAAGATCATCATTCAAAAAAATGTTTCCTGCCTTGCATGACACAAGCCTACCTTACAAGCAATGTGAAGTTGGTGCTAGGTTTTACAAGATAACAATTAAACAAACTTACATGTAAATTTATCTAGAGCTAACTCAATTCATTCTCAACATCTAGAGCATCAATTTTTTAAATTTGTAATATAATTAAATTATAATTTAGGCCAGTCTATTGCAAAGAGATGTGGTTGAATGCAAGCAGCCTTTAGAAGAGGTCTGTTCCTCACCACTGGTGCTGCCCTTTGAAGAACTTCAAAGCACAATGAAAATGGGTATGAGTCATGCTTGTACTTCATAGGAAGCCCAGCCCAGCCCAGCCTAGCATCAGCTATCACCAGTTATGTGTGAATTCAGGAAGACTATAGAAGCTCAATAAGTATTTGCTTCCCTGTTTTTAAAAAGGAGTTATATAGCAAAACAATAATTTACTTCTCTAGGCATTAGTGAAGACCTGATGAAGTGACCTGAGCAGTGTTTTCTGCCTAGTTCCTGACACACTTCAAGTGATGAGCAAATGATGGTGTTTTATCATGCTGGAAGGACGCAGTCTGATGTTTTCAGTGCATGGAACTCTGTTCATAAAATATGACTGTGTAATTCCAGTTCAGTGGAAATTATTTTGCCAAAAGAGGTTTGTTAGTTGTAGTAAAAAAATAAAAATAAATTGATTTTTCTTTCTATTTGAACTCTGCATGATTTCTTATAATATTGCCAAAATTGTACAGACTTATGACAATACACAAGCTTTCCCATTATCTTCCTCCTTCCAACCCACATTCAAGCTTCATCTACTTTACCACTCCACAAATGGGCACCTGATCATGTCCTGTGCGCAGGACTGAGTCATTCCCTCCATCTGGGTGGCCCCCCCTCTGTCATGTTTTACTTCACGCCAAATTTTACAATCCAGCTTAAGCACCTTTTCTTGTCCTTTTTGACAATGCCTCCAGGTAAAAGTACCTAGTGTTTCCTTTGCACTTCAGTTATCATAGCAGAACATGAAAGTGCATGTTTCCACATCTGCCTGCCATATGTGGTGCATAGATTTACGGTAAGCATGGACATCGCCAGAGTTGCCAATTCCTGGGCATGAAAGACACTACTGTTTCGTGTACCTGCTTGTTAACATCTCATGTGATGAGGTAGTCAAAAACTAAAAGAGTTTGCTGCAACATTTACCCGTCTATGGCTCTACCTTCATCCTGGCTTTTTTTCTCCACATCTATCTAGCTCCAGAGAGGCAGCTAGACTCAAATTTTATGTAGACAAATCTTCCCATCCTTTTCAAAGTAAATCCAAAGTCATTGTAACTTTAGAGTCAGGCCCTCACTGTTCAGTGAACCTCAGTTTTTCTAAATGTTACATTGCTCCTCACTTATGGGCTTCCTCATTAAGGCAACACACCCAGCATGTACTTGCTTCAGGGTTTTTCCACTTAAAATTCTCTCCACCTGACAAGTTCTTCATTCACATAATTGTGCATTAACATTTTTCATTTAATTTGTGTCTTCAAGGTTGTGTCAATGCATTGAGTAATCTTCTCTTGTCTCTTTATGTAATATGAACTATATACTATATAGTATACCAAATTCTACTACACCATACCTGAAATCATTCCTGCTATTATTCTTTATTTTTCCTCTCTAGTTTGCTTATAGGCAATATGTTTACTTTTCCTGTGTTAGGGTTTTTTTTTTTTTTTGTCTTTACTAATTGTAAATAAGCATTTGGTAGATATGCATTAAGTTAATTCAGCATCATTATATTTCTTCCAATTTAATTAAGAACTTTGAGTTGATTCCTATCATACTCATTACTTTAATTTTGACAACAGAAAGAACAAGGAATGGGAAAAAAAGAAATGTACATAAGCCAAACCACCCTTACTTAGGAAGCTACTGGCTATAGTGGAAGGCCAACAAC
The DNA here is from genome assembly GCF_907164565.1 of Psammomys obesus. Classification (NCBI taxonomy): domain Eukaryota; kingdom Metazoa; phylum Chordata; class Mammalia; order Rodentia; family Muridae; genus Psammomys; species Psammomys obesus. Next base: position 39,294,448 of record NW_026592118.1, on the reverse strand, counting down.
CATTAGAAAACATAAAATAAAAAAAAAGTCTCAGCTTTTTCATATGTACATCCCTTTGCCATCCTTGAATTCTGCCACTGTCATTTCAACTAATCAACCTCGTGTTGTTTCTGAATGTAGAAAGCAGTTTTATGGAACCCACTCTGCTAAGTAGCCCCACTTCTTCATCAGACAGTAGAGGAGCATCTAACTGTGTCCTCCAGTAGGGACTTCTCCAGCGTCAGATTTCACGTATACTAAATCCTGAGAGGATTTGAATTCTGCTAGAGATTAAAGTCTTAAAATAGAAAAGCAAAGTTCTGCTATGGATTATGAAACTCCAGCAGGAAGGAGCACAAGTTGACATTTTCATGTTGCATTTATTAACCCTGAAACTGCATTCTCCAGGTCATCTTCCCAGATGCCAGCCATGAAGCAAAACAGAAAACTAATTAACCTCAGGAGCTGAAATCTAGCTTCTGTTAAACATCTTCAAGAGTGTTGAGTACACATTGAACACCACAGAAGGATGTATTATTTCTTTACATTAAATTGAGGATTTTCTGGCTCAATGGAAATGTAACAATCTTTTTCAAAACTTCTCCAGTTACAATTTTATTAAACTAAAGAGCTTCCTTGCAATTTCCTCTATTGTTTTCATGGTCTAAAATTTATTGCAAGTATCTATATATGGAGACCACAATAAAATGACAGCATGTATCCATTGAAGCTATAAAAGAATCTTAATGTAAATTTGAAAGTCCTTTGTCATTGTCAGGTGTGGAGGCACAGGCTTTTAATTTTAACATTCTAGAGTCAGAGGCAAGCAAATCTCTGTGTTCAAGCCCAGCATGGTCTACAAAGCAAGTTCCAGAACACATAGAAACCCTGTCCTGATGTGGAAGGGACATAGTGGGAGAAGAGAGAGGGTGGGTGGGACTGGGAGGAGTAAAAAGAAGGGGGCTACAGCTGGGATACAGAGTGAATAAATTGTAATAAATAAAAAATAGATAAATAAATAAATAAATAAAGCCCTGTCTTGAAAAATAGAAAGAAAGAAAGGCAGAGAGAAATTCCTTTGTCATGATACCCTCCAGTTTCTTATGCCCCTAAAACAAGATAATTGACTGAGTCTCACAATGTCATAGAGCTTTCTGATAGCCAAACGTTGATGATTTCCTCTCCAGGATCACAGAAGAAGGTTTGTAGTTCTGTATCATGAGCACAAATGGTGTTTGGTCTTCTCTGCAGCAGAAAGCATACCATGAGTTGTCTTTCTAAAACTAGTGATCAATTAGCTTTGATCCTCCTATAATTGCCTAGCCACATTCATGACAGGAGAATAGGGTTTTTTTAATATTTATTAAATATGTAATGCCCAGCAATTAAATAGGAACTGTACGAGGCCAAGTAGTTTTTGACCCATCACATTCACAAGAGTGCCAACCAGGTGGTCTCTACAGAGACCCGCTGTGAAGAGCAGCAAGCAACAGAGTGTCAGGCCCATCAGTCCAGGAGGCTTCAGCAAATGAGAAAGGCCTGGGCTGAATTTTTAAAATGTACAGGGTTTTGATGATTTTCATTGTTTATGAAATTTCAAAATAATTGATTTATATGACACAAAGGTTCAAGATTAATGACAAAATATGACCAAGTGTTTGAATAAAGCAGAGACAGAACATCGTTTTCCTTCATTTTATGTGATTAAGGATTTGAGGTATGGTTCAACTCTGTACCCCAAACCTGGTCTCAAATATGCCTCTATTCCGTAAAATTATTATTATTATTATTATTATTATTATTATTATTATTATTATTATTATTATTTTGTTCCAGCTTGCACATTCCAGCTTGCAGTGCATGCAAAGCCACTGAGATAAATACCTATTCCTCATGTTTTTCTTTTCTAATGAATCTACAACTATTAGTCATTTGCTATTAGGAGACAATGCTATCGCTGGCTATCACAAATTATGAATTATTACATAACTCAATATAGTTAAAAATTCCTTTAAAACCTTCATTTGAAGATTTGATTCATACGGATTCGGTTATCTGGAGTTTTGTGGTATGTTCCTGTGTAATTTGTGCAGGTAAAAGAGGCTGTAGTATAGCTAATAATCTATAGGTAAGATTTTATGTGTTTTTAAGAAGCATAATCAAAACATTACCTAAATTTGAAATATCTTACTTTATAAGCATACTCCCATAGAAATGATGTCACCTAAGGAAATTCAATAGAGTTTGAACAATAGAATCTGTGCACAGGTAAAGCTTCCCAGTAAACATCTAATAAGATGGGGCATGTAGACAGACTGAAGCTTGACTGAAATAAAATCTTGGCGAGTGCCAGCTTTACCTTCATAGTTTTAACAATTGTAGAGTAACTCGGGATGCTGCCACACGGTGACCTCACAGACTGAGAAGCCGAACTTTGAACTCCGTATGTTTAAAGGCTAGCGTACCAAGTAGTCCCTCTGGGCATCTGAGCAGAACTTGGCCAGGCTCCTGGGCATATGTACAATATTTCTACTACACTGCTACAAACGAGAACATCTCTGCTAAATCCTAAAGGTCTTTTATACGTCAAGAGTAAAGAAAATGCTAGAAGAAACAGATGGCTGCTTCTAAGAAAGCAAAGGTTTGAAAGTAAAGCATGGCATATCTTTGAAGATTGGGCTAAGCCAGGAAAATGCATGAAGATCTGAGTTCAGATTCCCAACAGAAGAGCATGATAAAGAGCAGAATATGATGTTATGTGTTCATAATGCCAGCAGCAGGTAGGTTCTATAGCTGTCAAAAGACACCAGCTCTTATAAACAACAGCATTTAACTGGGGCTGGCTTACACTTTCAGGGGTTTGGTCCATTATTATAATGGCGGGAATCACCGCAGCATGAAGGCAGACATGGCGCAGGAGTAGTTGAGATTTGTACACCTGGATCCACGGGTAGCAGGAAGACAGAGACTTTGGGCTTGGAATGGGAATTTTGAGACCTCAAGCCCATCCCAGGTGACAAGCTTTCACCCAATCCTTTCAAAAAGTTCTACTCTGGTGATTAAGTAGTCAAACCTCTGAGCCTTTGGGTCCATTCTCATTCAAGCCACCACAGGAGGGGCTTGCTCAGAATCACAAAAGGATTTCTGCCTCTCACTGGCCAGATACTGTGGCCCAGCTGGGGAGTTCCAGTTCCATTCAGAGTCCCTGTCCCTGGTTGTCTCAACAAACAAGATGGAAAACTCCTAACTCAACCTCTGTCCACATACATACTTTAGTACTTGCATGCACACACACATGCTCAAATACAAACACTCATGCAGTACAGACACATTTATGCACACACAATAATGGCATTTACTACATAGAAAGTTAATTGACACTTTAGACAGAAGAGCGTGCTATGGGATCTTGTGAGCTTAGCATCCTGACAACTTTTTTTACACAATTCTGATGAATTCAAAGCAGATATGTCAGTTCTCTCATTTTAACATGAAGTAACGGTAGTGTCACCCTAAAAGGTTTATCATGAAGGCCCACATGTGGTAATATTCAGAAAGGCTTACAATAATGACAGTGCTTTGCCATCGCTTAAATAAATTCAGCGAGAACTGGTGTGCTTGTTCAGAACATGTTCTAGCCGAGGAAAAGGTTAGGTTCTCAAGTGATAGTGAGAGACCAAAGGATAAAGTAGCAGCTATCATTAAAACCTAGAGTAGGTGCGGTAAAAAAGTTAGTAATGCCCTGAGGGGAGAGCTACCTCACTGCATTCTTTCCCCACCCACTAGAGATACAGTTGCTAGGAAACTGGACCATCCCCCTAGGGAGGGACACCTGGTCATGGTCAATGGTGGGGAACCTTCCTATAGCCAATCGATTCAAAATGTAGCATCTTGACCAATAGATGCTTGCCAGGCAGGAATTGCCCCTGCCTTGGGCATGCTGGGAGGGACCAGAATCTATAAATGACCCAACTAACCTGGGGATGGTGCGCTCAGCTCCCACTGCTTCGGCGGTGGGTGTTGTGGGCTCAAGCTGCACCTTGTAATTCACAATAAAAAGACCCTCACGTGTTTTGCAACGGAGTCGATTCCTGTAGATCTTTTGGGGGCTCGCGAACTGGGTATAACAATAGAGAGGGAAAAAAATTAGCAACGTCCAAAACCGATTTGCCTGTGGGAACTGTAGTTCAATGAGTTAAGTGCATGTCTACAAACATAAAGACTTCAGTCTGATCCCTAGCCCCCACGTAAAAGCCAGGTATAATTTAACCATAGGGCTGAGAAGGCAGACAGGGCGCTTGCTCTTGCTCAGTGGCCAGCCCGTCAAAACCAATTGTTGAGTTCCTAGCCAGCGAGAGCCCTTGTGTCAAAGGAAATGAATGGTGTTACCAAGGATGACACCCTATGTTGTCCTCGGGCTTCTACAAACACACACACACACACACAGAGCAAGAAAGAGACACGCACACACAGAGAGAAAGAGAGATACAGACAGACACACACACACACACACCACAATCAAGTTGCTGAGGAGGTGTATGCATGGTGGCAGAAAGATGACATTTAAGCAAGCCAGATCTGTGTCAACGCTTATGTGATCTACATAGCTTTTACAGCCGGCATGCTCCCTAACTGAAGAACTGTCCTCCACTTAACTTTGCACGAGACTGTTAAAAGCAACAAGAAACATTAATGGGGAAAATGCTTACATGCCAACAATCTGAAAACAGCCTCCTGGACTGGACTGATGAAAAACGTATAGCTACCTTGAGGATGAAGGGTCCTATATTTCCTGGAGCAGTATCTTCTGTGAGATAGGCATATTACCTCAAGTCTTTGGCTTTTTTAAGTGTCATCCTGGCACCTTGCAAGTTAGTGAACATAACAAAACTCACAGCTTGACTACACAGTACTTCAAGATGATGCATTACTGTAAAACACGCGTGGTCCTCCTTGAGCCTGCCAACATGGCAGTGAATCCACCCTGCTAATAAAACTCCTCTGGTACATTCCACTTAACAGACAAGCATTACTTATTGTTTGGACTATTTTCTAAAGATGAGAAATGGAGGTCCTGTTCTTTCAGGAAGAATAAAGCCGATTTCAAAGAACAGAGGTATCATCTAGCAAACCTGTTATCACAAGAGTGAAATAAATGGGAGTAGTTCAATTAAACTCTCAGTCTGAAAAGTAAGTTAAAGACATCTTTTTTCCAGATTGGTATATATAAATGCTCAATTTTTTATCCTAGGTAGGATTTGTAATATGATTACATAATAGAGGTCTTTGCTCAATAATTCATTCTCTCAAGGAAAAATCTCTCTGTAACTCTACACTCATCAAGAACCCTCCCCATCAATGTCCACACCCAACTGCATCTTTCCTCTCAACCAGTTTCCCCATAAGATAATCCCTTCCCTTCAATTGTCTTTCAGGCTCAATTTTAACAGGTCCATGTGGCTTTTTCTTAGAGAAAAAAAAAATTCAAACATGAAATAGAAATGATATATGGCAGCTGGTCTCATTTGTCTTCATCACTAAGGTATCTTACTGTTCCTTACAAGGAAAATTAAATTTCATGTCAGTCCAGTCACCATGGATTTCCTTCAGCAGTCTTGGGGTGCGTGCTGTTACTGCTGTTTCACTTCTCTGGGACTGAAATATTTTTAGGAGAATGTTCCGAGCGACTTAGAATCAGGAAATGATTCAAGCTGTGATCCCCAGCTAAAGTCTTGTTATCATCTCTATGCAGTTAAATGATTAGCAGCAGGGCAGAACAGCTACCCTCTCACCCAGCTATCAGCTTCCAGCCTGTTCTCAGGCACCTGCCTGCTTCCACAACCATCAATTACGTGCTTCTCCAAAGACCAAAATGACAGGGATATCTGCCCTGCCCTTCAAGGTTTCCAATAAAATTAAAAGTGAAATGCAGAGCCTTCCCTATGTTTCTGAATTTTTTATGGGACTTACATTTTTATGGCCTCTTCTGGCTCTGAATTTCCTCAACTTTTTTCTGGAGCTGAAGACGCGTCTTGGAACCATTTTCTCCCTTCTGCTTGGTGAAAACCCAGAAGAAAAACTTGGCCCTCTGTATGATTTGTGGCAACCCACACATTCAAAGGGATAACTCCAGCACTAAAAGATTGGAGCCCTGGGACTTTGTTTTATTTATTTTAGCAGTTTCTGCACTTTAAAATATACAGCCAGACATCGCTTAGCCACCTGTCCTCTAAAACCACTCCTGTGTCTCCATTTGCCCCGCACAGCTCTTGGCTCATCATTACAACCTATAACCGAGCCTGCATATGTGAAAATCCCACTACAATCTGATTCATCTGCGCAGGCCTCATTCTTCCAGGAGTACAGAAGCACTCGGAGGCAGATGGCCTGAAGTCTTAGAGTTCTCTTTCCACCATTTTAATTTCTGTGCATGTTTCTCTGACCACTCTCTCAACTGCCACGGCTGTTTTACAAACTTTGGAAATGTTCTAAAACCAACTGAGTCAAATAGTCAACTTGGTCTACTTGCCTCCCTGCTTTCCTTCCTCCTTTTTGTAATCACTACCAATTTACCAAAAATTCATTTCAACTTGGAGGCAAAGAGGAAATTGGGGTCACATAAATTGTATCTGTAATTTAAAAGCCTTGGTTCCTTCAAGAGCACAACTGGCAGTATTTTTCTATAGATATAGAAAGCCCAGAGTTATTGATTGTTTTATGGTATTTTTTTTGTACATTTGATTATAAGTGAGTAAAACAGAGTCTGTAATGTTTGAAAGCAGAGCAGAATATTCAAGAGTGACATAAGCCAAATGTCACACACCAGATTATTATTTTTATTTTGGCCTAGGCCATGACCTATAAAATAGTCTCATAATAACATTGAGAAAATATATTATTTCTCAAGTTCAGCTCCTATTTCTTTCATAAAACTTGTGGGTAATTTATATGTTTCTCAGTGTGCCTGGAGGCCAGGACAGAGCATTCTCAGCAACTACCAGCCCATACTCAACCTCCCCTGTTTAACCATACTCTCTGGAGCAGTGTTTGCTGATCAGAGTTCTGATGCCAGAGCCCAAATCACTCTAGGCTCCTTTCTCTTCTCCATCATCTCTCAATTGAAGATGATGCAGAAAGACACAGCTTCATTTTCTGCCATCTGTCCTTAAATAGTCCTCTTTCTCCCATCTCCAGCAAACCTTGCAGCATAATCAGCAAGTATTGTTTATTTCTGATGCTTTCTCCATCTTGCTTAATTTTATTCGTGAAGGTTGCCCTTTCTTTCTTTCTTTCTTTCTTTCTTTCTTTCTTTCTTTCTTTCTTTCTTTCTTTCTTTCTTTCCTTCCTTCCTTCCTTCCTTCTCTCTCTCTCTCTCTCTCTCTCTTTAATCTCCAGTGAATCTCTGTTTTCTAAATGCACAGTACATTAGTGCTAGAATCACTTCTAGTGGTCTTGCTGCCCAATGACTTTTTTTTTTTTTTTTTACTTAAAATAGTCCTCAAAAGGTTTTTAGACATCCCTAGAGATCTTCCCTCTTCATGGGACTTTAAAGTTGTCCAGATCTCAAATTAGCAAAGACTGAGCTCAGGTTCAGTGCCCACAGGAGAGGTTACTACAGAAGGGAGAGTTGAGTCTTTCATCAAGACTTCAATTATCTTGTCCTTGGAATTAAGATAGCTTTATTACTCCCTTATTCTTTTCCTCTTTCCTCCCTTCCACCTTTTTTATTCTGCCTACTTGTAAGCTGAACACTGGCTTTTATATACTGCATAAATAAATGGAGATGAATTCAACATTAAGGTAATGATGAGAAAAAAGGGAGGATATTAATCTAGAATTTAAACTCTGGTCCTGAGAAACCCAGAGGTTGTTCTGAAACACCTTTCCCATAATGTCAGCTCACAGTGCATAGCCATATAATTCAGAAAGCCTACCACGAGGAAATTTCCACCTTAAAATATGTGGTAGTAATACAGTCCTTATTTTTGTGATTTTTATATTGAAATAGCATATATCACCTAAATGTAACAAAAAGGGAAAATAAGTAAGAAAAAGCACTTCATATATATATATATATATATATATAATTATATACATAGTGCTTGATGCCTTAAAATTCCTCCCGAAACACAAGAAAGCATTTTACTTGGATGACTGTCAAGCAAGTTGTATTACCTGTCTTCTCTTTTGAGAACACTTGGGGCATCATGAAGGTCTAAGTGGATGTGGATTATTTTTTTAATTCCTTTTTTATATATTACATCCTGAACACAGTTTCCCCTTTCTCCCCATCCCCCAGCTTCTCCACAGTCCACAGCCCCTCTCCCCAAGATCTCACCCCTTTTCCACCTCAGCTCAGAAAAGAGCAGGCTTCCCAAGCACATCAAGCAAACACGGAATAACAAGCTACAATAAGACCAGGCACATACCATCACACTGAATCTGGACAAGGTAGTCTAATAGGGGGAAAAGTTCCATAAGTGGTCAAAAGAGACAGGGATAGCCCTTGCTCCCACTCTTACGATTTCCACAAGGATGCCAAGCTACTCAGATGAGAAAAACCAGAGGGGTCAGGAACATACCATAAGAGAACATGGCCTGAAGAATCCCCTGACAAAGACTTGTGGGGACTCCCAGAGATCAGGGAGCCTGTAGGGGTCAGACCTAGGTCCTCTGTGTATAGCAATGTAGATTCCTTGCTATCAGCACTTGCTGGTGCATCTTGAAGCTTGCTGAGGCCTTGAGTAAATGAAAAAACAAAACAAAACAAAAAGACCTCTCAGGCCAGCACCTTTTTCAGATATTTCAGAATTAGTTTCATTAACTTGCTTTCACTTTATCCACAATACTATGTATAAATATACATATATAATCCCTAGATAATATGTATATATTTGTTTTTATGCTTATGTCTTTTGATTAAATGCCACAAATCCCCTTCAAATGACCGCAAACCCAATCTTTGATTACCCTTATTATTTCAGCTTAGATAAAATGATAAAAATTGGCCTGTGGTCAGTTTTGAACGTGCTTCACACAATCTCAGCCTCACTGCTTAATTATCTAAAACACTGAACTTTCAATAAAGTTAACATTGTATTGTCATCATGTAGCTATGTGATTTTTTTATTGGTAATGTGTGTCAGAAATGTTTTTAAATAACTGAATGATGGAATAATAGATATGTTTGTAATTTTATTTTATGTTTATAGTTCCATTTCTATGTGTTTACAGCATCTTTACTTTTCTCTCTGGAATCCCAAGAGATGATAATAATCCATGACTACACATGAAAGTGTACATGATATTAGAGGACAATGTTCAGCTGAACAGCTTATATATCTAAGCCTAAATGAACTGATTAAATGTGCATGTTGTTTAGAAAGAGCCAAAGTTACAATTCAGAGAGTAATAAAGGGACTATTTTCCATTTCTTATTATAGATATAAACACCTGATCTTTGATGTGTCAAAAAGATAATCTTTTATTTTTTGGGGGGGAGGAGTGGATTTTGGTTTTTCATTTATATCAATTCTGTTAAATAGAATCTCTTGCAATTCTAATTACTACTAATAACATATGGTAGATCAACAAAAATAATAATTTCTCCTGTAAGTAGCTCTTGTGTAAAACATATGCATATTTTAAGTGCATGTGTAATATTAACCTTATTGTCTAGCAACTTAAACCCTCTACCTCAAGCAAGTCATAAATTGTTCATACTCTAAGTTCCATTCCATATGGTGTGATAGGAATTGTCCATTACTGCTGTGGTGGTCTTCCCCAAATTTCACAAACTAGTCCACTCATGAGAGGATTTCAGAAGAACTTAAATGGGGGGGGTATTCTATAAAATACTTGGCCAGTAAATCATGGTCATGAAAGATAAAGGAAGAGCAAGAAACTGTCACAGCTCATACAAGATAAAGGTGACACCATGACCCAAAACCCTTAATGCAGTGTGCTATTAAAAGAACATTAAAGAACTTCAGAAATCCTAACAAAAGCAACAATTTAGTCTATCATTCAAATGTTCCTTTGTTCATTTTCATAAATTAAAAGAAGTTAATTCCAAGGGAAGTTGAGTGAAGAAAATAAGTAGAGATACTCTGCTATCTCTGCAAATATTTCATAATTGGTAACCTTGGTTCAAAATAGAATGCTTCTCTAAAACTGACTTTAGGCTCTGTTGATGGCTCAGCTAGCAAAGTGGTAAAGGTTTGCTGTACAAGTGCAGTGTTAGGAGGACCTGAGGTCAGTATGCAGAACCTACATTTTTTTTTTTTTAAATTAAGTGGGGTAGTGACGAGCTGTAATGCTGAACTGGGCAGGTAGAAAGAGAGACTCGCTGCCTACCCAATCTCAGACATTCAGAAAGTTTCAGGTTCAGTGAAAGATCCTATCTCAAAGAAAATACATAAATAAAATGAGATGGAGGATGATTGGGGGAGACACTTTATTTTGACCTCTGCCAACACACACACACACACACACACACACCACACAAACACACACATACATATCTAAAAATTCACATACACACAACAAATGCATACACATAGAGACACACACAATCACACACAAATACACGCAGATGCACACACACACAAATAAACTTGTAATTTTGAAAGCTTATTTACAAGTTTGTTAAATTGTCGTATTTCAAAAAAATAATAAGACTATATCTGGTCTGTATCTCCATCACAAGCTGTATGTGGAGATACGCATGGGCCTACGAATAATCACAGATCATACTTTAGTTTTCTTAGCTAAGGTGAGGTGGCGGGGATGAGAAGTGAGGTGTGCTTTAACACAGACACCAAGGTGCACATAAACTACAAAGTTCCGGTGAAATCTGAGACTTCTGTTTAATATTCACAACAACTCTTTCTCTCTGAAGCTGATTAGCTCACTTTTCCATAATGCATCAGTCTAGAGTGACATCTATAAAAATGTATTTTGCCAGCTCGTTCCCTCAGAAATTTTTATTTCTTATCCCATCTGGCTTTGCGAATACACAAAATCTATGTGTTGCATCACATTATTTAAACTGGCTTCCAATGATATTCACCGCCTGGAAGCGTGGCTTCACAGTTACAGCATCTGATGCGCATGGCTTCTTCAGTTCTCCTCCGAGCTTGCCACCCATCTTCGTTCTAACTGTTGCTTTTCATCATCTGTGGAGCAGTCTGCTCCATTTTCCCTCCTTCTGTTCATGCTTAGGCAAGCTACTGTTGAGCAATCGTATTGCTCGCTGTTGCCAAAACAGGTTTTATTTGATGTAATTTCACGCAGCTGAACTGCTCCCCTGACAGTAGCCGTCCTGCTAGAACCGAGCTCATCAAGCTCCCTGTAGAAAAATGAAGGTCACGTGGCCAAGGCTCCAAGAGGTGACAGCAGGAAACAAAGAAACACACCTCTAACACGCATGTGGCTGTTTATCCTTCAGGGCTGGACTGATGCTCAGAGAGTGGAGGTCCTTAGTAATCATCTTTAATTTTGACCTAGTAATTTTTTTTCAGGTTAAATATGATTAGGGAGGTGAGCTTAAGCCAAAGCATTGTATGGTCTCTTCCTGTTTGGGGCGGTAAAGTAGTGACGGGCTGCTGTAAGGAAACTGCTGAATTTCTTCATGGATGTCAACTCAGGACCCGCATGGTGCCATTTGTTTGGTGAGTTTGGATTGGTCTTTATTTTTATTATTGTTTTTGTCTCTTTTGCTTTTGACAAAGAATGGTAGTGACAGCTCTTTGTATGACACTCTGTAGCTTTCAAAATTATTTCATGACGTGTATATTTTAGACACTTAGAGGATGATTAGCAACCTTGGAAAAAATGTGGTAATGTATGGATCTTTGGGATCTAAGGAAAATTTTAAAGACTTTTTTTTTTTTTTTTTTACTGATAAGACTAAAAGTTTGCAATGATATTTAAAATATGACACTGTTGTTTGGAATTTTTTTTTTCTTGTCTTTTGTCAACAGCATATCTGAAGACAGTGACAGAATATGGGCCATTTGTTTTACAGTTCCTGTTATATAGCTAAGTTTTATGTGGTTTTGTTCTAATGAAAAATCTAACTCTAAAAAATAAACTACGATAATATGGAGCTCATAAAATAATCATTGGATGCTTCATGCAATCCAAAAACTTTCCAGCACACCACAGAAGAACATAATATTTCCATGGGTACAGATTCACATTTTTACAGTAAGTGCCACAAAACTGGGAGAGAGCACAAAGAAACACAGCAGGAGTGTTCTGGAGGAAGAAAATGTCCCGGTAGAGTGCTGTCTTACCCACTTGGCCTACTTACCCAGAGGAAATAAGCTAAGGGGGCCTGATGTACCCAATACATAATTCATTGAATATGGAAAAATATTATTACTCTCTCAGCCAAAACAGAATGAACCAACAGTCAGCCTTCCATTCTCTGCCATTTTTTACAAGGGAATAATAGGAAACCATCAATCATTCCTGAAAAGAGGATATGAGAAATACCTTACACATTTGATAAAGTTATGGGACACTGTTTATAAAATAGCCCACTAGGATTAAATGCAGCATACATCACAGATGTTAAATTTTAAGTGTAAGGTGTCACCAACGGCTCACGTGTTTGAAACACTTGGTTCTTGGTTGGTGGTACTATTTTAGGCGAATGCAGCATTTCTGACATAAGGCTTAGCCAAAAGATGTAGAGCACTTAAGGCCAGGCCTTGAGAATTGTAGTCTGGACCCACTGAGGTGTCGCTTCGTAGTTGACTACAATGTGTATAAACTAGAAAGCTGTGCTGCCATGCCAGGATCTCCAGCCTTTCTAGCTCACATGACTTCCCCCTTTATAGTGGGCTAATAGGCCCTAAACAATGAGCCAGAGTAGATGCTTTCTCCATTAAGTTGTTTCTGTTAGGCATTTTGTAACATGCTATAAGAAAAAAAAAATAGACTATGAGCAATATGTCACACATGGCTTTATTTGGGTTCTTAAACACTTACACCTCCCTTTGAACACGCTGACCAGATGTAGGAAAGAAGGAATATTTTTAGGAAAGAAAGAGTTATGGAGCTTTAGGAAGTAGTCTCCTGGGACAATTCCATTCCTTCTTGTGGGATATGAGCAGTCCAGTCAACTAGCAAACACCAAACAGTAACACGAACCTACAGCAAGACTCTACTGAAAGCAGTAAGACTCAGTTGGAGTGACAGTAGAAGTTCTCTGGAGCATTTCTTTTTTAGAAGTGAAGTGTAAAAAAAGACAAACAAAACAAAACAAAAAAACAACGAAGAACAGCAAAGCGCTGTGAACCTTACAAAGTGTAGCAATGGACAATGGGCTTCTATTTACAGTCCCTGAGTCCTGACAAGAATGTTTTCCAGCTTGCAAAAAACTTTGCCCCATGCAGAAGACAGCTTACAGCAAAATATCAAACACCCTTGCAAGTGTCTGCTTTCAGCTGACCAAGCTCATGTGCCCTCTCAGGAATTTGTTTTCAGCTGAGGTTGAACTAAAGATATTTCCACAGTCCACACTTGGGACCAAAACAAATAATACATAAAAGAAACCAGAACTTTTACTTTCTTCCCATATAGAGGACTCAATGATTTGAGCTATGTATTTGAGATTCTGCTTTCAGGCAAGAACCATGTGATTAATTCTCACCACCACATGAAGAAGGTGTTCAGGTTGTCATTTCCATGCTACAGTGTTTAAGGATCAAATATTAATTTCCTACCATTTCTCTATTACTACTAAAATGTCTGCAAAGAATATCAAGCCATAAGTTGGAAGGAGTATGAATCCTGAATTACTATGTGAAAGAACCCTTCTCTTTACTAGTAACATCCATATATAACTGTTAAGCTAGTGAGAACTAAATTTTCATGACACATAATTGTCATAATTAATATTTACTTCAGAAACTAACACCCCACCATCCTATCTTATACAACTGGGCATTGAACCATCTGCCTGTGAACATATAGACAGGAAAAAAAAAAAACATCAAAATTTTTGTTCTATGGAAAAGTTATATTAAAGAAGAATTAATAAAAAGAAATCAAACTCTCTAACTTTAAAAACTACATAATTAAATATTGCAATAAGAAATGAAATAATTTAAATGTATGTCACCACATATGAGAAAAATGATAAGGACATATGACACTTAAAAGTGGGAACTAAAGCAGGGCATGGTGGTACATGCCTTTAATACCAGCACTTAGGAGGCAGAGACAGGCAGATCTCTGTGAGTTTGACGCCAACCTGTCTACAAAGAGAGTTTCTGGACAGCCAAGGCTACACAGAGACACTGTCACAAAAATCATTGAAACTAAAGGTTTATGGGTGATTTTGATGGCAAGAAAAGACAAAATCTTAGACTGATGCCCAGTTGCCCAATGCAAACACATATCAGATACAATACTAGATTCTCTCTTAAAGATCAGTCATGCAACTAGGAGTAGTGCTACCTCAAGACCCAGCTATACCACTCCTAGGTATATACCCAAAATTTGCTCAAGTACACAACAAGGACATTTGTTCAACCATGTTCGTAGCAGCTTTATTTGTAATAGCCAGAACTTGGAAACAACCCAGATGTCCATCAACGGAGGAATGGATACAGAAATTGTGGTATTTTTACACAATGGAATACTACTCAGCAATCAAAAAGGAGGAAATCATGAAATTTGCAGGCAAGTGGTGGGATCTAGAAAAGATCATTCTGAGTGAAGTATCCCAGAAGGAGAAAGACAAACTTGGTATATACTCGCTTATATAGACCTACAAGACATGATAAACATAATGAAATCTACACACCTAAAGAAGATAATCAAGAAAGTGGACACAGGCGAAGGTGATTAATCCTCATTTAGAAAGACAAATGGGATGTGCCTTGAACTTATGACAGGAGTCTACCACAAAAGGCATCTGAAAGACTCTACCTAGCAGTGTTTCAAAGCAGACACTAAGACTCATAACCAAACCCTCAGCAGAGTGCAGGGAATCATATGAAAGAAGGGAAGTTAGTATGATATGGAAAGGATAGGAGCTCTACAAGGACCAAATATATCTGGGCACAGGGTCTTTTCTGAGACTGAAACTCAACCAAGGACCATCTATGGATATAACCTAGAACTTCTGCTTGGATGTGGCCTGTGGTAGCTCAGTAACCAAGTAGTTTTCCAAAGTAAGGGGGACACGGACTATTTCTAACAGGATCTCAAGGGCAGGCTGTTTGACACCTCCCCCCAGGGGAGGAGCAGTCTGTTAGGCCACAGAGGAGGACTTGGTAGCCAGCCCTGAAGATACCTGATAAAACAGGGACAGATGAAAGGGGAGGAGGTCCTCCCCTATCAGGGGACTTGGAAAGGGGCAGGGAGGAGACCAGGGAGGGAGTGTGGGGTTGGGGAGGGAATGAGGGAGCGGGATACAGCTGGGACACAGAGTTAACAAAATGTAACTAAAAATAAAAAAAAAAAAAAAAAAAAAAAAAAAAAAAAAAAAAAAAAAAAAAAACAAAAAAAAAAAAAAAAAAAAAAAAAAAAAAAAAAAAAAAAAAAAAAGATCAGTCATGGAGCACAGGCTCAAAGCTCATATCAGCCGCCCAACTATTCTGACTACTGGACTTACTCAGGCTCCACCCTCAGTCCTGTATCCCACAGGCTGTTACTATTTCACCACTTAGTCCGAATCTGATCTTCAGTCTTCCATAAAATTATTTTGGTAATTTAATCCACTCTAAAAGGCCTAGAATTGGTAGATTTTTTTCTCATTTTCTACAAAGGTCATTGCAAGCAACCATCTGAGGTCACTAGTGTGGAGAACAAATCTCTACCATAAGACATAATGAAGAACAGCTAGGCAGGAAAATGCTGGTGCCATGGCGCAATGGTAGAGTAATTGTCTAGTATTTCCAAAGCCCTGGGTTCAATTTCTTACATGGCAAAGAACAATAAAGGCAACAGAAAAAACAAGGTATAAAATGCCAAGATGCTTTAAAAGAACATGACTTCTTTTAAAGGTTATGAATATTATGCATCAAACATAACTAGTGTGGCTCCCCAGCTGTCAATTGTAGCACACATCTTTGTAAATATCACTAACAATAATTCATTTCAAGTCTCCTTTGAGCTATCAGCTTACAATTCTACAGTAACTCTATCCATTCTGGCTCTAAATTCTTCCCAAAATATTTTAGGAGGACCAAAACATGTCAAAGTCCCCTTGAGGTTAGTCTGTTAGCAAGAGAGTGGAGTTATTTCAGGTTTAAGGGGCAAAGTTGAAAACCTGTAATAACCTGTGAAAAGGATGCCATTTTTCTCCCTTTTGAATCTGCACTTTCTTTTCCTCATGTAGCATTTCTCATCTTCTATCATATCATAGCATACTGTTCACTTTTATTTCCTTCTTAGAATGTAAACATTTTAAGGTAAAATATTTTACTCTGTTCACTTCACTGATATGTCTTAGGTCTCACATTTGTGGACTTTTATCATATTGCAGGTACTCTTTTCTGAAAGAATGTATGAGCACCAGAAAAAGTTCCACACACTTACCTTAATTTCAAGAATAGGGAACTTATAGTGCCTTGAGCTGTATCTATTCTCATCTTACAAAGACTGAAGTGATAAGATGGATTATCTCTCTGGGTTCTCCCCATTTCTTCCTTCAGGCATAATGGTAAATGGTAATGTTTACTTCATGGGATTTGACTCTGGTGATTTAAAATAAAAACCCACAGTTGATGGCTTTTGTCATTGCAAAACCATGTCGGGTCACTAAAGAGAGGAGAGTTGTCCTAGAGGTGACGGCCACAGAAAGAACTGTGACGAAATGACACATGGCAGCTCCAGATTACTGTCCTGAGAATGAGAGGCTCACTGGGTTGGCATGAGCCAGGCTGGGCAATGGTAGGTCAGCTTAATGCCATGGTTCCTATCAAGATATGGCAGCATAGACACAGCACACAAAACAAGTAGTAACAATGTGGCTATGGTTGACTTTTTTAGTTTTATATGGGGATTTATAAGCAATTAAAATAAATAATATGTAAGTGTTTTGTATGTTTGTGTTTATGAGAGTTAACAACTGCTAAGCAATTGCCACACTATATCAGGCCTTTGAAATTTAAAAAAATTAAAATAAAATTTGTTTAGCTATTTTCTATTCTTTGTATTTATTTTATTTTACTGTTAATTTTTTTCATACAGTACATTCTGATCATATTTTATTCCTTACCCCAATTCCTTCCTGCTTCTCTCTACCCACTCAAATTCAGGTTCTTTCTTTCTTTGATAAAGAACTAAAACACCCTGGGCCAGAAGGAACATTTCCAAACTAATTGTATGAGGCCACAGTTACCATGGTACCTAAACTACACAGAAACTCAACAAAGAAAGAGAATTTCAGACCAATTTCACTCGTGAACATTGATGCAAAAATACTCAATAAGATACTCACAAACTGAATCCAAGAATACAGCAAATATATCATTCACCATGATCATAGGCTTTATCCCAGGAATGCAGGTATGGGTCAACATATAAAATTCCATCAATAGAATCCACTGTATAAACAAACTGAAAGAAAAAAAATCACAGGATCATCTCACCAGATGCAGAAAAAGCTTTTGACAAAATCCAGCACACATTCATGATAAGTATTGGAAGATCAGAGACATAAGAGCCATGCCTAAACATAATAAAAGCATACACTGCAAGAAGATAGCCAACATCAAATTACAGGGAGAAGAAACTCAAAGCAATCTCACTAAAATCATGGACAAGATCAGGCTGCCCACTCTCCCCATATCTTTTCAATATAGTATTTGAAGTACTAGCTAGAGCAACAAGACAAGTAAAATAGGTAAAGGAACATGAATTGAGCAGGAAGAAGTTAAGACATAGCTTTTTGCAGGTGATATGATAGTATACATCGGTGACCCCAATAATTCCACCAGAAAAGTCCTATAGCTGATAAACACCTTCACCAAAGTGACTGGATACAAGATTAATTAAAAAAAAATCAGTAACCATTCTGTATATAAACAATGTAGGGGCTGAATTCCTTACAATAGCCAAAAATAATAAAGTATCTTGGTGTAACTATAACCAAGCAAGTGACCTTTATGACAAGAACATCAAATCAGGAAGAAAGAAATTAATGAACATATTGGAAGATGGCTAGACCTTCCATGCTCATGAACAGGTAGGATTAACATAGTAAGAATAGCCACGCTACCAAAAGCAATCTACAGATTCAATGCAATCCCCATCAAGATACACAGTCCTTTACAGACCTAGAAAGAACAAGTCTACACTTCATACAGAAAAACAAAACCAACCAAACAAACAAAAAACCAGAAGAGCTAAAACAATCCTATACATTAAAAGAACTTCGGGAGGGATCGCCATCCCTGAAATCCAGCTGTACAACAGGGCAGTAGTAATAAAAACTGCATGGCACTGCCGTTGAAATAGACTTGGTTGATCAATGGGATAGAACCGAAGACCCAGAAATAAATCCACACACCTATGGACAACTGATTTTTTAACAAAGAATCCACATTGTACAATGGAAATAAGAAAGCAAGCAGTCTGAGTGTGTACATGTAGAAAAATACATGTAGATCCATATTCTCACCCCGCGCAAAACACAAATTCAAGTGGTTCAAAGACCTCAACAGAAAACAAATCTACTAGAACGGAAAGAGGGAATGAGTCTTGAATTCATTGGCACAGGAGACTTTCTGAACAGAACACCATCAGCTCAGATCCTAAGATAAATAATTAATAAATGGGACCACCTGTTTGCCCCTCTGAGTGATGTTTCAGCCTCTTCCCCAGGGACCTTTTTGTTGTTTAACTTCTTTAGGACGATAGATTTTAAGATGTTTATCTTATATTAGATGGCTAGTATCTACTCATAAGTGAGTGTATAACTTATGTGACTTTCTCCTTCTGGATTACCTCACTCAGGATCATATTTTCTAGTTCCCACCATTTGCCTGGAAATTTCATTATTTCCTTGTTTTAATTGCTAAGTAGTGTTTCCTGGTACAAACGTACCACAATTCTTTCATTCTTCAGTTGAGTGGCACCTAGGTTTTTCTAGATTCTGGCTATTATGAATAATGAGGCTATGAACATAGTTGAGCAAATGCCCTTGTTGTATGGTTTGGCATCTTTTGGATATATGCCCAGGAGTGATATAGCTGGGTCTTGAGGTAGCATTATTCCCAATTTTCTGAGAAAGCGCCAGATTGATTTCCAAAGTGGCCGTACAAGTTTACATTTCCACCGGCAATAGAGGAGGGTTCCCCTTTCTCCACATCCTCTCCAGCATGTGATATCACTTGAGTTTTTGATCTTAGCCATTCTGATGGGTATGAAGTGGAATCTCAAGGTTGTTTTGATTTGCATTTCCCTGATGACTAAGTATATTGAGCATTTCTTTAAGTGTTGTTTTGTTTTGATGATAGTGTCCTTTGCTTTACAGAAGCTTTTCAGCTTCTTGATCTCCATAAGGAGAGTAACAGAACCAAAAAATCTGGGCACAGGAGTCTTTTCTGAGACTGATTCTCCAACCATGGACCATTCATGGAGATAACCTAGAACCCCTGCACAGATGTAGCCCAGAGCAGCTCAGTCTCCAACTGGGTTCCCTACTAAGGGGAACATTGACTGTCACTGACATGAACTCAGTGGCTAGCTCTTTGATCACCTCCCCTTGAGGGGGGAGCAGCCTTGTCAGGCTACGGAGAACAATGTGGCCAGTGTTGATGAAATGGGATAGGCTATGGTCAACTGGAAGGGGATGAGGACCTTCTCTATCAGTGGACTTGGAGAGGGCATGGGAGGCAAAGAAAGAGGGAGGGGGTTTGGGGGGGTACAGCTGGGATACAAAGTGAATTAACTGTAATTAATATAAAAAATAAGAAAAATGCAACAAATCAAGTAATCCAATTTTTAAAATGGGGTACAGAGCTAAACAGAGAATTCTCAATAGAGGAAGAATTAATGGTAGAGAAACACTTAAAGAAACATCCTTAATCATCAGGGAAATGCAAATGAAAACAATCCTGAGATTTCACCTCACACCCATCAGAATAGCTAGATTAAAAACTCAAGTAACAACACATGCTGGAGAGGATGTGGAGAAAAGGAAACCCTCCTTCATTGCTCATGGGAGTGCAAATCTGTACAACCACTTTGCAAATCAATCTGGCATGTTCTCAGAAAACTGGAAATAGCTCTACCTCAACACACAGCTATTCCACTCCTGGGCATACACCGAGGACACACAAGAAGGACATTTGCTCAACTATGTTCATAGCATCATTTTTGTAATAGCCAGAATCTGGAAACTACCTAGATGTCCCTCAACCAAAGAATGGATAAAGAAACCGTGGTTCTTTTACACACTGGAATACTACTCCACCACTAAAAATAAGGCAATCATGACATTTTTAGGAAAATGGATTGAACCAGAAAAGGTCATCCTGAATGAGGTAACCCAGACCCCAAAAGACGCACATGGTTTGTACTCACTTATAAGTGGAGTTTAGCCATACAGTACAAGATAAACATACCGCAAGGCACAGACCCCAAGAAGATAAGTAACAAGAGGACTGAGGTAGAGATGCTTAAATCTCAATCAAAAGGGGAACTATAATAGACAGAGTTAGTAGTTGAAGAGAGAGAACAAAGCAGGAAAGGGAGAGCAGAGAGATACAAGGATAGAGATCAAACCTGGGGAGAACAGGGGCAGGAGGACAGAAGGCCTGCAGAGAAAAGCAAAACTTTGGTTGGGATATCTCTGCTACAAGCTCGAGATATAAGTCAGAACAGACCTCTTCGAGGATATGAGGGAGACACTAGCTGAGACTTTTAGTAGCAGGGGCCATGGACACTGAAAAAGACACCCACCAACTAGACAAGACTCCTAGACATGGGATGAGAACACAAAGCAACTCACAAAAACTTTGATCCAAAACTTACCGTGTGTAAATTTGCAGGGACAGAGATAGAACAGATACAGCATAGACTGAGGGAATGTCCAACTAATGCCTGGCTCAGCCCAAGACTCTCCGCATGGAAGAGAGCCAACCCCTGACACTATTAACAATACTCTTCCATGCCTGCAGACTGGACCCTCTCAGAGTTGTCCTCTGAGAAGTTCCGCCCAGCAGCAGTTCAAAGGAAATGCTGAGACTCACACTCAAACACTGGGCGAAATATAGAGAATCTAGTGGAGAAGTGGGAAGAAGGAGAAAAGAACCTGGAGGTGACAAGAGCTCCACAAGAAGACCAACAGAGCCAACTAACCAGGGAAGAGAGTGGCCTGTGGAGTCTTAAACAGCAACTAAGGACCATGTACAGGCTGCACCTAGGTTCTCAACATATAGGTAGCCTATGGGCAGCTTAGGCTTTATGTGGGTTCACTAGTAAGGGGAGTGGGAGCTGTTGCTGACACAGACTCTTGTTGCTTGCTTTTTGATCACTTCCCCATGATGGGACTGCCTTCCCAGGCCACAGAGGAAGAGGATGAACTCAGTCCTCATGTGACTTTAAGATCTGGGGTGAGTGGGTGGGAAGGTTCCCCTTTGCTGAAGAACAGCAGATGTGGGGATAGAGAGGGGAAGGTGGGGTGGGGAGCAGAGGGGAGCTACAACCAACTGAGATGTAAAGTGAATAAATAAATAAATATTTTTTTAAAGAAGTGTATGTTGTGAAGGGGGTCCAAGACTGTAATCACAACTGTGAGGAAGTAAACACAAGAATGTCCCTGGGGCTTATGGTCCAGGCAGTATAGCCAGACAGTGAGTTCTGTTCTCGCTAACAGACCCTATCTCAAAACTAAGATGTAGAGTGTTGGAGGAAAATACCAACATCAACTTCTAACTTCTGTTTCCTCCACCCACTCACCTACCTCTCTCTCTCTCTCTCTCTCTCTCTCTCTCACACACAAACACACACACACACACACACACACACATACACACACACACACACGGAGGGAATCTAGGCTCAGTGAGACAGATGTGCTCATGTGCAAAAGATCCAATGATCTAATGAGATCTTCAGAAACTATTGAAGGAATATACACTTGGAGAAAATAAAGAATCCTGAATTCATTGTTAGTACCGACCAGTGGGTCCTTCATCTACATCCAGCTTCCTGCAACCCTCTCTACCTTATCCCTTTGCTGTTTCTGATTTATGTATAGCATTTGATTCCATACAGCTCACTCTCCTCCCCCAGGTCTTAAGTAGGCCCTATAGAGCTAAGAGTTGTACTTCCTAGAAAGATTTTTAACCTTAATATTTGATGTTTGGCTGAGAATGGGTTTTTAACTCGGATAAGAACATGAGCAAAAATTAGATGTCCAGATCTATTAAAAAAATTAAGAGAGATTGCAGGGTACATGATAGCAATTATACATAAAAACAAAGTGCTCAGAAGATTTAGATTTAGATTTACCAGCTCTCTGAAGCAAATTTAACTGAAACAAATCTTCGCAGATCAAAAACAAGACAGGGTTTACTCCACCCAAAAATGGCATGCTGGTTTTTTTTTTTTTGTTGTTGTTGTTGTTGTTGTTTTCGTTTTAAAATGAAGATTTTGGGGACCTTCAAAGTTGTGCTCAGCTTCTCAAACAAACACACTATTTGTTTGAGAAAGCAATGTAGGATGCATGAGTCATTTAATTTAAAAGAACATCTTAGTCTTTCCTGGCATTCTGTTTCTTGTTAAAAACTTCAATGTAAGTGACCTGAATTTTTGAACGTTAACATTACCTCATTACCATAAAATCATAATCTTTTAAAGGCAATTGAGAGTACAATTAACCTTAAAGAACAGATGTCATCATTTTTCTGATTGATTAGCTCAGCTTTTAAGATCAGTCACCCAGAACCAGTGTTTCTAATAAAGTGAAATTTTCAGAAATGGGATCTGATCTATATTTTCTTGGTTCTCTGAATACAAAACAGATTTTGTGGGATGCATGCCTAATGAGTCACCCTTGTTTTTCATGAAAAACATGATTTTCCAGTACTGTCACATTTTGCTCTTGACTGGTATATTTGCATATAGTGAATATATTACAACTTGGATGTTGTAATTAGTTTAATTATGAAAGTCACACCAATGCCTTGGGGATTTCATGTGTCTAGAATGTGCCAAGTATTTTAGGGGTCTTACTTCTGACACTGTCTCTATAGAGTAAAACTTTCTGGGCTGTGTCTGATTATGCTAATAGTCTATGATTCTTTAAATAGGTGCATGTTCACGTCCAAAACAAACAAACAAGCAAAATAAAAGTAAAAAGTATCTCTGAAAGGCAAAGAATATAGAGAAGTACATGAAGGAACAACATGAACGAGTTAAATATAGAGTTGGGTTGTTTTTGCACCTGAATACAATTCAAATTTTATTCCTTGCTTTTTATTTAAGCCAGCTCCCAATTAGCAGTCATCAACTAACAGTTTGTGTGTTTTAGAACCATGTGGGTCTACTAGCACTTACCGGATAAAACTACAGTCCCTGTCTCAGGAGTTATCAGCATCAATATGCTCCTAGTCCACTTGCCCTGAGCTTATGAGCCTTCATGTGTTCACCTCCTTAACATTTTGGGGGTGCACACTGTATTCTAGATTTTTGTCCTAAAAGCAGAAAAACAAAAAAGAATCAGGCAAAGTGCCTGCTCACATCTCTTTTATATTCTGGTACAGTAGAGAGAGAAAAAAAATAGAAGCAACAAGCCAGTAATGAGTTGTATAAATGCTGTGAAGGAAACAACTGGCCTGCTGTAACAGAGCACGGTGATAAGCAAGGTCACCATGTTTCTGTCAGCTGACTCATCTTCATGTAAGTTTCTCTTGTTGTCGTTTTGGGTTTTTGAGACAGGGTTTCTCTGTGTACCTTTAGCTGTCCTGAATTCACCTTGTAGACCAGGCTGGTCTGCCTCTGCCTCTCCTCCCTATGGTCCTTCTTGTTTAGCTTCTTTAGGTCTGTAGATTTTAGTATTGTTATCCTGCATTATACTGCTAATATCCACTTATGAGTGAATACATACCATGCCTGTCTTTCTGCTTCTGGGTTACCTCACTCAGGATGATTTTTTCCTTCCGTTTGTCGGCGAATTTCATGATTTCCTTGTTTTTAATAGCTGAGTATTATTGAATATTGTTAAAGTGCCACAATTCCTGCATTCATTCTATGGTTGAGGGACATCTAGGTTGTTTCCAGATTCTGGCTATTACAAATAAAGATGCTTTATTTAGTTAAGCAAATGTCCTTGTTAATTGGAGGAGCATCTGTTTGGTATATGCCTAGGGATTACTGGCTTGTGTCATCGTACCAGGCTCTCATATAGGTTTCTTCCTAGACCTAAATTCCCATTTCTTTTCTTTTTTTTTTCTTATCTTATTATTTTTCTATGTAAATACTTTCTCTCCCTTTCTCATTCAGCCTCTTCACAGTTTTATTGCTAATACCTACCGTTCTCAATGACTTGTGCAATCATGTTCAAATGTAACCACTAAGAATAACAGGGCTCTATGACCCCATCTCTGGGTTAAGGTGAGTACCCAACTCCACCAGTTAAGAAATGCAGATGGCTTATTCAAAAACTCCAGTTGCCCTTGTAATGTCCTCAGGCACAATTCAATCACCTCATTCAGTGTTTATTTAAACAGTCTCTGCTTTTCTGACAGCATGAAGTTCAACTTTCTCCCTGTTACATCTTGATCATCATCATCATAACTATGCCTTCTTAACCTTTTTAATTTACCCAATGCAGTATCTCTTTAAGAATGGGGAACGGGAAAGTTTTTCATCGTATTTTGGACAGAGTTAAGGAAAGGCATCTAAGAACTGCCACTGCAAATTGATTTAAAAAAAGCCATGAGTTTGAAAGAGAGCAACGAGGATATAAGAGAGAAACTAGGAAAGAAAGAGAATGAGAAAGCATTGTAATTCTATTATAAACTTAAACGTAAAATAAATAAATTTTAAAATAAAATAAACTTTGGGAATCAACGGGAAAGTTGATGAAAGAATACTTGAGGCAGCAGGAACAATAGCATCAAAGCCTAAGACTGGAAAGAGCTTGGACTCTCCAGAAAAACAAAGTTATTTGACATAAGGAAGCAGCCAGTAAAACACTTTGAGTTTACAACAATGTAAACCATAGAAACTTTCAACAGCAACAGAAAAGATAGCCCGCTTTGGCTAATAAAGCCACCTGCTTTGAGAAGCACAGAGAGATAGAGTGGACCACAGACACAACAAAAAGGGGGTGTTTTCAACTACTGTAAGTATAGATTTGGTGGAAGGAGATTAAAGAATTTAGGAGTAATTTCAAGATTAGAAATTCTCAGGATTAGAAATTAGGAAGTGTATTTTATGCTTAGATGATTTTCTGGATAAGCACATAGGGAATAAGTAACAAAATCACAGCCTTTTTTTTTTTTTTTACTTGTATACACAAAATGCAATGATAAACTACTCTAGTGACCTTCAAGAACCCTAAACACATTAGCTCAACTTGAAGCATCACTAGGGCTGTCAGAGATTTAAGGGCCCCACTGAGATGGTTGTGATTGGCCTGAGATCGAGAGTACTGCTTTGCTGCTGTTTCCAATTCTCCATGAACATCACCAATAGCTTCAGCAACTGTAAAAGAGAAAGTCTGCTCAGCATAGCAGATCACACACGCCTCTTCATGGATTTGCAAGGCATAGAGAGTCAAGTAGTTAAAGAGAGCAAGCAGAGGCAGGCCCATCGATGGCCCACGATTGCCTTTCATAGTCACCTTCAGAATGACTTACAATGGGAAATTTTGTCCCCTATATAACACTGAGTCTTAAAACGTAGAAACTAACTTGGTTCCTTTATTTCTCAGGTTGGGACAATAAACAACAAATGCATGTAACAAGCACGCAAGGAATGTTGAGTGATTAAATAAGTGAGGGTGCATACAAATACATCCAGGAGCTATGGAGGAAGAAGCAGTCGGACGTGATGCGCTTTCTTCTGAGGGTCTGCTGCTGACAGTACTGCCAGCTCTCTGCGCTGCACACGGCTCCCCGCCCCACTCGGTTATGTTATTTACAGGATCCGTGTCCGCTGTGGTA
Organism: Psammomys obesus; assembly: GCF_907164565.1. Taxonomy (NCBI): domain Eukaryota; kingdom Metazoa; phylum Chordata; class Mammalia; order Rodentia; family Muridae; genus Psammomys; species Psammomys obesus. The sequence continues at coordinate 39,268,325 of NW_026592118.1, read as the reverse complement.
GCCCCGAACGCCCAGTTCCTAAGGGTGCAACTTACGGCAAGCCTGTTCACCATGGTGTTAACGAGCTAAAATTTGCCCGAAGCCTTCAATCTGTTGGTGAGGAGAGAGCTGGACGCCACTGTGGGGCTTTGAGAGTCCTGAATTCTTCCTGGGTTGGTGAAGATTCAACATACAGATTTTTTTGAGGTTATCCTCATTGATCCATTCCACAAAGCTATCAGAAGAAATCCTGACAACCAGTGGATCACCAAACCGGTCCACAAACACAGAAATGCGTGGTCTGACCTCTGCTGGAGAAGGCACAACACTCTCCAGCTCCACCGTTACCGCTAATACACATAACGTTTGTAAAATTCATACCCAATAAACAATTTAGGACAGTCACGTCTGCTTAAAGGTGTTCTTTGTCTGTTAAAAGTAGTCTGCTGATTGTCATGAGTGCTTTGTGGAGATATACAGGTTAAAGTGCAATAATCGAGGACTACAAGTGATGGTGTATCTTGTTTCTGATAAACTTTCTGTCTTGCATTATTTGCTTAGGGGGGTAAGTATATCGTGTTTACGCCATGTGGTATCCTGTGTGTAAAATACTGCAGGAGTCCCGAAACTAGTCCTACCTGTGTTTGACGCGTGTGTCTCAGAAGAGGCAGGTAAACTTGTTGGAGTTTCATGTTCCGTTGGGGCTCTGGAGTATGGGCTTGATGCCCAGTACTCGGCGTTGGCGCCTGTGGATTTTGAAGCTGGTGGGGATTGGACATTGGAGGGTTGGGACAGATCACTTTCCTTAGGATTTGTAAGCTAGTTAGGCTGCCGCGTGGGGTTCAAGTTTGTACCAAGCAAACTTAAAAACGCTGGGACCGTGTTAGCGTGCAGCCACTACAAAGCAGCTGTGTAGTGGCGCGTGCCTTTGGTCCCAGCACTTGGGCGCACATCTCAGTTCCAGGGTTACAAAGAGAAACCTTGTCTTGGAGGGCCACACAGGCTTCCAGCCAATTCATCTAGAGGGTAAGAAAAGTTAAGTTGGCAGCATGATTTCATTGTTTACAGTCTACCCTTAGGTAGTACCTGACGTTCCTGGTCCCTGGTAGACGTTCTTGACATTTCACAAAGGCCGAACTTAACCACCACATTGTTTTACATTTGTTTCTGCCATGCCTTGGACTTTACCCACAGTGAGTTCGGGAAAAACAGATGGTACTGCCCAGATCACACATCCGAGTCTTAATAGCTGGCTTGATGTCAAAATCTAACTGCTTTTCTTACACTAATTTTTCTCTTGAAATTTTAAGGGATAATTTTATTGATTTCCAGAAAAACCTTAAAAACCTTGAGTCCTAGAATTTCCTATTCAGCAAAACAAATCCTATATAGAGGCTGTTCAACTAAAGTAATAAATGACTGTTAAACAAACAAACTAAAAGAATGAATAAAATAAGCAATGCAGTCTGTTGGGTAGTGTAAAATATACCCACTCTATAATTAGAAAACGTTCACCAGTATTCAAATGAGGTTGTCTATTTTGAAAACAATTTTGCACGTCAGGCGTTAGAAGACCAGACTATGAAAAAGAGTTTTGTGAAGGTATGTATGTATGTACTAAACTGCAGAAGACCAATCATATATGCTACCTTGAATTTTTTGCATTAAACTTGTTTAGTATAAGGTCATGGCATATTTTTTTAAGAGGAATACTAAAAATGTAGAGAATGATCATTTCACTATTGCATCATTGGCAAGGACAAGCACCTTCACAAATTAATTATCCATTTTAGAGAAGAGAAACATAGATGAAGCAAAGGCAAGTGAGCAGCCAGCGCTTCTTAATAAATGACACATCCCATAATCCAGTCCAGTCATCTGGATGTAGCATCATGCTCATTTGGAAACACTGATTTCTAATTCCGTTTCACAGGTAACTTGAAATTGCCAGGATATGGCTCTGAGAAGCAGACATAATTATTTTTACCGTTGGAAATGACGTTTCCCACTATGAATTAATAAAGCAGTAAGATTGGTTAGTTTCAATCAACCCCCCCCCCAATCTGCTATGTAAAAATAACTTTCAAAGTGTTTAATTCTGAGAGCCAGATCCCAGGCCCTTGCTGAGCCCACCAGGACAGTCACTCCCCTCAAGGCACAGCCTACACAGGCACAGGCAACTCTAACATCCAAGTCATTAGTCAGGTGTGATGCTTCTCTCCTGTAAAGGCTTCTTCTATAAATTTATTTTCCTTTCTTTGTTATTTTATCTGTGAACATTTCATTTTTTCTCTATAAGGACCAGGTTTAATACCACAACTCTAGAACTAAATATACCACTAAATCCATGATATCAACAAATGTGTGAACTTACTTCCCACAGCCTCCTGTTTTATATTTACATTTTATATTGTGGACATTGTTCCCCTTTGTCCTATTCAATGTCTGCAAACATTTACAGGAAAGCAAATGAAGAGGGAGAAAACACTGAACAAGACAGGAACATACCACAGAGGGCCTCTGATACACTCTACCCAGTAGGGTATCAAAGCAGATGCTGAGAGACTCACAGCCAAACTTTGGGCAGAATGCAGGGAATCTTATGAAAGAAGGGGAGATAGAAAGACCTAGTGGGGACAGGAGCTCCACAAGGAGAACAGAATCAAAAAATCCGGGCAAAGTGGTCTTTTCTGAGACTGATACTCCAACCAATAGCCATGCATGAAGATAACCTAGAACCCCTGCACAGATGTAGCCCATGGCAGCTCAGTGTCCAAGTGGGTTCCCTAGTAATGTTAACAGGGACTGTCTCTGGCATGAACTCAGTAGCTGGCTCTTTGATCACCCTCTCCTGATAGGGGAGCAGCCTTAACAGACCACATTGCAGCTAGTTCTGATGAGACCTGGTAGGCTAGGGTCAGAGGGAAAGGGAGGAGGACTTTCCCTATCAGTGAACTTGGGGAGGGGCATGGGAGGAGATGAGGGAGGAAAGGTGGGATTGGGAGTGGATGAGGGAGTGGGCTATAGCTGGGATACAAAATGAATAAACTGTAGTTAACAAAAAAATAGGTTAATTTTAAATAGAAGTTTAAAAAAGGCAAATTATTATTCTCTGGTGTAGAAAATCAAAACTACACATTTACTGAAAAAAATTTCTACAACCAACCAACTCTTGGTGTAGAAAATAGAGAATAAAAAAAAAATCAATCAGCTGAAGGTATAATTTTCTCTATAGTTTGTGCTAAACTAGGTGGGAGAAAGTTTAAAGGGGAAGGAAAGTAGATACAGACGGAGATGGGGGTGAATGTAGATCAGTAATTCTCCCTTTCTCTGTCTCTCTCTGTGAGTGAGTGTGTGTGTGTGTGTGTGTGTGTGTAAAAACAAGCAGGAAGGGGATGTGTTAGAAACAAAATGATTTCCAGAGGAACTTAGAGGGAAGAAGAAAGAGGAATCAGTGTGAATATGATTAAAATACATTATATATACATATATATTTATATATATATAATGAAATTGTCAAATAATAAAAATTATGTTAAAAAAAGAAAATGCCTTGATAAAGATAAAAATATTCTATGGAAGAACTGTGCATTATAGTAAATATTAAATCCAAATCCAAATTGTATTTGCAAAAGCTTTTTCAGCACCACCGAGCTGTGTGGCACCATTAGTGAAATAATATATAGATTAAAGTTGGAAGGAAATTAACACCTAAAAAAATGAAACTACTCAGGTCTGAGGCCTTTCTTTGCCAGGTAATGTATGAGCTAGGATATGCTATATCTTGTCTTGGACACACCTCTTTAACCCTGTACAATGAGGAGATTGAGCAGATAGATGTTCTTCAAAGCCTTTTCCACACTGAAAATGCTTGGGCCCTATAACTGTACAGGAAAACCTTGCCTGTTTATAATTGTTCAGACTGAGGACAATTTCCCCAATCAAACACTTAGCTTATTGAAAAGTACAGAATTGTGTTCAGACTTTAAATGTCATATTCATTTGTCAACTTAGGCAATTCAGACAGACTGCCTGTCTTTCCCAATTCACCGGGTCATGGTTTCCTAGCAGTCCTCTGCTCATTATAGCCCAGAGGGGTGCTTGGTATCTACTGACCAACGTACTGAGTGCTTACACAGAAAACAGTTGATCTCTTCCTTGAAACTAAACAATCTTTCATCTTCGTAAAAAAAAAAAAAAGTAAGGATGAGACAGTATTTGTATCGAAAGCACTCTTTTATTTTAACTTTAGATGAACAGCTAGTAGCCTACACTGTGCAACAACAAAGTTGCAGTTTCACAAAGCACCCACTGGCTTTGTGCTGGCCGAACATAAACTTAAAACTGATGTGATTTAACATCCTTCTCTATCATCTTCTGGTTAGGAGGTAAAGAATTTTCTCTTTGAAATATAAAGGTCAGTTACAGCCTGAAGGCCTTAAGAAGTCAATGCTCCAGTGATAATGAAAGGTTACAGCTTAGAGGAAGACTTACAACCTGGTCAGTTAAGGTCCAGTAATGAAGGCGTGAGAAGTGGTATTGATAGTGAAAACTAACGTTTATAAATGGACCTAATAAAAGAACTTCTAAACAGCTTCTTGGAGCATTAAAACTTTTATTATGATTTCCAATTAGATAGAAAGTCTTTCGATCTGTTCCAATTGCTAACTGAACTATACACTTATCACCAATAACATCAGCCATTTGTCCCTGGCTGTGCCTGTGTTGCATATACAATGAAAGAGAAATCTTATGATTTTGATCCCCATAAAAGTTGAATGTGTTTTATTTATTTTAACATAATCCTTAACTTTATAAAATTGGTTCTACAAAAATATTGATCAAACAATTATCTTTTCAATTTGATATAGTTCAAACAAGAATTAAACCATCCTAAAATTATGTATACATATACATAGGAAAGAATTCATAGCTCTTCTCTGTAGGCTGAATTAAAGTGGGTAGTATTTAGACCATAGGCTATATTACCCTTCAAGATCTGCTAAAACTACATCCGAGAAAATATATATGACATGATGAGATAATTTAGGATTAGATGGACAGAGCCAAATGGTATTCATCAGCAAATCAATAGCAACCCTATAATTCCAGAGTCATTATAGAGGCAGGGCAAGAATTAAGGTTTATTTTTATCCGACAGCTTAGCTTAACAAGCAAATGAAATATTAACCCAGTAATGAACGTTTTTAACTGTCCTGGATTGTCCTTAAGCCTCTTGAACATGTCACACACTTGTACATTTTCTATGCCCATTTAAAAAGAATTGTTTAGTTATGTGGGCCAACTCTCTTATCAGTCCAATTAACTATAAATATCCAGATGGGGAAAAATATAAGTCTAATTTATCAACTGTGTGTGTGTTTGTGTTGATGCAATTTCTGCTCACCTCACTCTCAGCCATGAAAGTCTAAGCCAAGAGCAGATGTTCTGAGGCAGTTGGCAACTTGTGCCTTCAGAACTATGCCCTGGTCAGTGAAAATCAGGTTCTTCTCTTAGAAATCTGGATATGTTTTACGGCAGTGAGAGTGTGAGCAAGAGGAATGTAGTCAATAGAAGGAGAACCAGGTGAGTTTTCCAACCCATATGGAAGCTAGAGATATCCTTAAGCCCTTGTGGAAGCCAGTCAATGGAGCATCCTCGATCATGGTGGCTTATCTAAGCAGCTAGTCTTGCTCGTTGAAACTGCATAAAACTTACAGAAACCCAACAAAACTACTCCTAATCAGTCCCTATGATAGTTAATTTTGATTATTAGTTTGACATGGCTTAGGATCTTCCCAATGTCAAAGTTTGTGTCTGTCTGGAAAATGTTTCCAGACAGGCTTAACTGATTTGAGGGGACCCACTCTGCGGGCAGATGCCATCATCCTGTGGCTTGGGGTCCTGGAAAGACCAAACAGGAAAAAGCAAGGGGACAATGACAGTCATTTTTCTCTGCTTCTTGCCTGTGGCTATCATGTGACTGATCATCACACCCCATTATGTCCCCACCATGATGGACTACATCTGCAAACAACAGATGTTGGCAGATATAATCTGCTTGTGAGGAAAATGTGAAAGAGCTTGTGTTACAGGCTACAAAAGTCTAGACCATTGTAGGAAGTATTAGCAGGTCAATAGTGCTGAGAGGAAGTAAGACAGTATAGGTCTATTTTTGATATTTCACAGAACAAGAACTTTATTGGTATCTGTACTGGAGGCCTAACACAAAATCTGACTGCTTTCCACTAGTCCTAAAAATCTGAATGAAGCATAATTCAAAGGTAATGTTTGTAGAGGAAATTCCAATGCAGTACAACAATGAGGCTCTGGTACAATTACTGTTTGTGCATCTTATGTCTGTAGTGAAAGAGTATTTATGTATATACGCACATATGCAGTTTAATAAGGAAAGGAGTATTGATAAAAATAAATTGCATATAAGATGCATATTAAGACAGCAGATGTAATCATTAAAGAGGTTACAGGTAAGGAGAAGCTCTCAAATTATTCCAGCTTGTGTGTGTGTGTGTGTGTGTGTGTATGCAAAATTGTTCAAGTAAGCCTACCATAAAACCTGAAGAGAGAAAAACTCCAGCCTGTAAAAATATAAATGATTTTGAAAGAAGAGACTGGACTAAGAATGCTGCTGAAGGGGTTCTCTGCTGGAAAGCAACTGCTTGACAAGTGCTTTCCATGGTTAATCCACCAAGGCGTAAATCACCACAGCTACTGGGGGAGAGGCCAAGGAAGACTGCCTGTCGATCTGCACTGGACGATTGTTGCTTTGATAAGCAACATGTGAAGAATGTGGACGTCACAGACGTTTTCACCATATAAATATGCGATTTATACTTATTAATACTCCTTTCCTTATTAAACTGCATATATATATATATATATATATATATATACATATATATATACCTAATAAAGTTCTTGTCCTGTGAAATGTCAAAAATAGGTTCTCCAGAATAGGTCACACAGTATGTGAAAGGATCACATTTCCTTCAGGATGGTCCTAATTGGTCAATGCATGAAACTACAAAAGTGAGGTCAAAGCAACTCCAGTATGTTGGAGAAGACAGGACTGTGGTATGTTCACTGAGAAAAGATAGTATGAAACTGCCCCAGGGAGTCTCACACACCAAAGGTCACAGAAGTGTAGTAGAAGGGCTAAAAGAGTTCTTGAAGTCAAGACATCAGCAAAAACTCCAGATTTAGAGCTTCCGATTTAGTGCTTGCTCTTCCAGACCTTGGTCAGGCTTTGGTCCAATCTTCCCTGGAAATGTCTCATTCCTCCCATTTATCATGGACATATGCACTCTGTACCACTGCATATTACATGTGTAACTTATGTGTTTTCTTTTTACTTGGGTTCTCAAAGGGGAGTCTGCACATACACTTTTGAATGATTTTAAACTATATGACTTGGAAGGCTTCTAGACACGGACTCAGTGCATTTGGCTTTACAAAGGGAACGCGAGAATTCCGAGACTCTAAGTGGAATGTCACAGTTGAAAACTGATCAGTTTGGGTGTTACTTGATGGGAGTGGACTTGTGGTGATTAATATTGGTGTCAACTTGATGGGATTTTGAAATCTCAAAGGGACAAAATCTCTGTGTCCATGAGCATGATTCCAAACAGGTTTAACTGAAGTGAAGAGACTCAGCCTGAATGTCGGCAGCACTCTCCAGGACCTAGGGTCCAGGAAAAGGAACAAGTGAGTAGAATACCAGCTTCATCCCTTTCTTCTCCTTCACTGTGGATGCAATGTGGGCAGCTGTCTCACACTGCTGCCTCCATGCCTTCTCTGGCTGATGGACTCTACTCTCACACCTTGGGCCAAATAAACCATTCCTTCTTTAAGCACCTTTGGCTGGGTATTTTGTCACAGAAGTGAGAAAGAAAAATAAACTAATTTAGCCACTATTAGTCCAGTTCCAAAGACAATGCAATTGGGTTGCCTTTGCTTTGATTGATTTATCAACATCTAAGAGGTTGTATAAACTCAAAAGATTTTCTTTTAATTTTTCCACATTATTTTTTAAATATTGAGAAAAATACCAAATACTCAGGGTTGGATCATTGGTCTCTTGTTAGATCCACATTCCTTCATTTAGTGATCTCATTTATTGGCTTACAACTCTCAAAATTATACCCTCTGCTGAGACATTTTTCCAAATCACAGTCTTTTATTTCTAACTGCCTACTTGGTACCCCACCTACATGTATCTAAATGCATGTTATGCTGTTCAAACTGAGCTCTCAAGTGTTTATGCAAAGTGTAATTGTGCTCCTTTCCACTAAGTCCATGGTGACCTCATTCTACCAAAAACCATGACACACTTCTTGACATTTTCTTCTTATGCCTCATATTTAATCCATGTGAAAATTTGACCTTACCCCCAACATCTAACAAGGGTGTGGCTGAATCTTCCTTTATATCAAGGATGACTTTAACATAAAGCTTCATCTGATTGCGTTTACATCTAACTGTCTTACTCTTCACCACACCCACAGCGGTAGGACTTCTACACAATAGCAGCCTCTTAAAGCAAACTTGTTATTTCATCTTCTGATTAACAAGGCTCTGTTGGTCTCTCATCTTATTCAAGATTAAAGTTCAAATCCTTTTGGCCATACTCAATATACCCTGGACCTTCTACTATTCCCTTTCTCCTGAATCCAAGGTAATTTCAGCTACTTCGGCATGCCTGATCTTCCTTGGGCATAGTATTTACACTCATTTCAACAAACCGTTGCTTGAAATGGTTTGTATATGTAGCTTCTTCTGTATGAAACACTTTGCCTCTATATGTCTACCTAGATCACTCTCTGACCTGTTTAGTTTTGGCTAATGTCACCTTTTTAGGTAGACCTTCCACACATACATCATTTAAAAGTATACATCTTACCCAGCTCATGTATGTTGACCTTTCACTGCAATATGAGCTATAGATAACAGAAATGTATTTCTGAAGTGAGTCTTATTTTGTATCACAAACCTGCCTGACACACAGTAGGCCTTTACTTATAAAAATAACTATTGAATAGATTATTGAATAAGTCTTTAGGCCTAGTTTAGAACTTTGAGAGATATCATATTTTAGTTGCTCAGAACACATTTCTTTTCCTTTGAAACTGATTTAATGATCTGTGTAGTTGCTGTGGGTTGTGAAACACACACACACACACAAACACGCATGCGCGTGTACGATTTTCTTTACTACCTATGCTGATTAATCTTCACTGTCAGCTGGGTCTTTCTACTGCTGTGTTTAACTGGCCAGGGAAGATCTATCCTGAATCTGGGTAGCCAGACTGGCTGTGGTACCAGATAGAATTAGAGCAAATGAGCTAAGCACCAGCATTCATTCCTTGCTGCTTCTTGATTGCAGGTCCAGTGTGACCAGCTGTCTCACTTTCTTGTTGCCATGCGCTCCCTGCCCTAAACCAAAGTAAACTTTTCTTGCCTAAAGATGCTTTCTGCCAGATACTTGATCACAGCAATAAGAAAAGTAATTGGTATACTTCCCATAAAGATGGCACATTCCCAAGTATGTTAAGTAAGGTCATAGGACAGATTATTGACTCCTAATCCTCTACTTTGCCAATGACACTTTCATTGTTGTAAATACAATATTGTCACCCATAAAAAAAAAGTCTGCTTGCATAGTTGGCCCTTGACTATCACTGGGAAATTAGACTTTGAAGAGTTCTCTGAATTCTCACCAAGTTGACTGATAAAATTGTTGGACCTGCCCTGTCTAATTGTGCAATAATTCATACTGAACACCTGCTTTCCTTCTTGCAATATACAACTCTAGGCAATGGCTGCATACATTACCAACAAACACTGGAACCAAGTTGCTAATCAGCTTCCCTGGTAAATGCCAATTTAAACCTGTGTCACAATTTATTCCAGGAGCCATTAAGGACTCAGAGAAAGGCTGCTGTAGTTTTGTGCTCAGATTGTCCAGGTTTCATCACATGAATCTTTTTTCTATGTAGCTTTTGGGTCTTTCACTGAAATAAATATTAACCATACATGTACAACTGTAACCTAGAAACTCAACTCTGGGATCATAAGGGATCCTGATCTGAGCTCAGTGCGATTCTACCTTGTGCTGAATATTGCATCTCAAACCCACTGGTTTTAATCAGACAATAAATGATCTGATGAGATTTATTAATTTATTCACTTACTTCCCTCTCCCTTATGATAGACACTGTTTTTTTTTTTGTTCTGGTTATTTTGTATCTATAAATGTCATATTACATAGTTCTCTGAGGTTTTTGAAGATAATCTATCTGTAGTATATTTGAATAGGCAAACATTGCTTGTTTCTTGCTTCTCCCTATCTGTTCAACCTAGGGAGCATTTTTCTGTAATAAAGTAAACTAGTATCTGACATGACCATGAGTTTTATTGACTAACATTAACTTTCAATAATTTATTAACCTAAACAGTTTGTAATAGTAACTTTTACAATGACTACAACTAAGTATTTAATCCTTAGGAATCACCTAGGTACAGTACCTCAACAAAAGTTAATAACATATGTTGTAACCAAAGTACAAACCTAATTTTGTATCAACATACAATGATATATACCAATGTAATCAAATATAACCTTAATTATGTATCAATGTACAAAGATTTATACCAAGGTAACAATTTTTGGCTTATTAATGCTCTATATTTTCAGAGTAGATTCAATAATCTATGATATTTCCCAGTTATTCCTATCCCATTCCTGTATACAATTGCCTATTTTTCCTTTCAACCTTTCTCACCCTACATAAGAAAGAAGAATGAAGAAAAGAAAAAAGATAGAAAGAAATCCCTGAGTCTAACCTCTTATAACTTGTTCCTTCTCTGATCAAGACCATTAACAATTTATAACCAGCTCCCCTACATGATAACAAACATCTGTATTCTTGAATGTCCAAACCCACCCACCCCATGATTTGTGAAATGGGTATTACTCTTTAAAATTGCTTCCTGCTATCTAAGGAGAACATTTTCCTTTTGAGGGGAGCCCCATAAAAATTCCGATAATGACCAAGTCCTAGGAAAGTTAGTTATATTATCCATTGCCTAGTCTCTCTGTGTTGTGAAAACATAGGACTTTTAAATGAAGTCCTGAATGGAGCAGTCTGGGATGCTGTGTGATCTCACTAGCCATTAAAGTTGTTTTGGATGCAGATTTTTGAAAAACAAAACAAAACATTTACTGAGGCAGTCTGTAATTGGATCAAACAGTATGCTGAAATAACTCAACATGTCAGTATCCTCCTGGTTGAATCCTGTCAGGGTGACTCCAACTTCATGGTTGTCTGGCCCTTTTGTTCTGTAAACATATAAACTTTCACAGGTAATATACATTTTTACATAAACATTTGTATGGCATGTACAGTAGGTATGATTTAGCCGAAATGATTTTTTGCTCTTTGTTTGAGCGGGTGAAAGGCATCTGTTTTTCTTTATAAGGCAGTCTGGATTATATAATAAACTGTAATATCAATTTTTATCTATGCCATAGAAAAGCTGGCATGACAAGTCCTTACAATGTTGTAGCCAACAAAATTTATTGACTACACATAACTGAAGTCCTGGCTGGAGCCCTTTGTTTGTTTGCTTGTTTGTTTTTGTTTTTGTTTTTTTGAGACAAGGTTTCTTTTTATAGCCTTGGCTGTCCTGGGCTTGCTTTGTAAACCAGTCTAGCCTCGAACTCACAATGATCCACCTACCTCTGCCTCCCTGCATGCTGGAATTAAAGGCATCCACCACCACGTACAGGTGAGTGGAGACATTTTCATGTCTCTGTTACCTGTGTAAGAACAGGTTTGAGTTACTTGTTTTGTTGGTTTTTCTTTTTTATTTTCTGCAGCTAAGATCTTTAGGATGTCTTTCCCATTCAAATCTGATATCCAATTATTTGTATGGAATACACAGCTTTTCTTCTCCTGTGGAAATAAATGCAAAAATCTCCTCCTTAGCACAACACATTTCCTGTCTTTCATTCGGAGGTTACCATATATATATATGCTGATCTAATTCATTAGTCTTTTCTAAATCCTAGTGTATTTTGGCAAGTGTGCTACAAGTGTGCTAATTGTCTTATTGATATTTAAAAACTTTAAAGTCAACAAAGCACCATTCAATCTACTCCTGGGAGATTTATTATCCCTTTCTGTTCTATGAATATTTTCTTAAAATCCTTTTAGATTTCTCTGTATATGCTTATCCTATAAGATTGTAAGATATATCTGTAACATTTTTATACCATAATATCCAAAAATTTGTTGTATTCTAATGATTACATATGTTAAAGCATCATCAGCTTTGACCTGTAAATGTACCTCCAAGATCAGCATCATCTCCCACAAATATGTAATCTAAGAACTATTCCCAGAATTCAAGGCAAAAGCCCATTGGAATTCTGAATGTGAACCTACGGTGTGGTGCATATAAGTCAGCTCTCCAAACTCTGCAAAATGAAAAACACAGGACATGGTATGATGTTGCTCCAAGACAACACCAAACAGGATATATATTTCTAATTTAGTATATAGACCTTCATCCATAACTGATCCTTGACAGCACTCATGCAATATCCAGTCTGACAATGTCGGCATATAACCAAAGCCTTTCTATCCAGTATCTCAATAGGCTGCCATTCTGCAATTTCCTCAAGCCCCTGTAGATTTTCCTCATCTGAAACTACCTTTTTTGCTCTTGTTGTAGATTCCAGATTGGATTCCTCTGAAGAATCTTTATTCTGATTTTTAAAATCCTCAATGTAGAAGATGGGGTTTTCTGTAACCCTTCTTTTCACCTACATCCTTGTTCCCCAAAATAATAACTCTGAATTCTTATATATATTTACAAGAGCCTAGGCCAATATAGCTAAACATATTCCCTGACTTGCTCATAACTAATATTATGTTTATTCTGTTCTAAGTTCTGTCACATGCTGGTTACCTCTGCTAAGGTTTCATGCATCCTTCTCAGTGTCCTGAGGCAAAATTTCTGAGTGCTTCACTCTGCCCAGCATTCGTTCTCTCTGCTAAAACTCCTCCTTCCTATTTCCTGCCTCAGTTATAGGCCAATCATCTGCTTATTGACAAGTGAAGAGTTCATACAGTACATGAGAAATTATACCAACATAGTTCCTCCATTCTTTCCAGAGAGTTGTCTCTTTATCAGGAATCACTGAGAAGTGCAACCATAAGGGAGAAGTACAAAGGAGAAGACAAGGAAGAACTACATAGGAGAAAAGTTCCTGATAGAACCAAGAGCACCAAGGCTTCAATGTCATCTTTACAAAGTGAACAAAGTTTTATAGTGTCTGTATTAGTTATTTTCTATTAACTTTTAGCTATATTGGCCTAGGCTTTTGTATATATATATATATATATATATATATATATAAGGATTCAGAGTCATTATTTTTTGGCAACTAGGGTGTGGGTGAAAAGAAGTGTTAGAGAAAATCGAAAGCACCTGCCATAAACACTGAAGAAAGACTTATCTTTGCTCATGGTTAAGAAAGAGTTTACACAGCACAATTCAATATTAAGAATGCATGGTAGAGAAACTTCTTGAAGGCAGCATTGTGGCCATGAAGAAAGAAGCAGAGTTTGGGTTCCCAGACTGTTTCATCCTCTCTAACCTTCTGTGTAGTCTACACCCCCAGTCCATGCAATAACCGTGCTCACATTCACAGCAGATCTCCCACAGCTACTCCTCTCTGGAAATGCAGTCACAGTCAGAAGGCATGTCTCACTGGATGTGAGACAAGTTTACCTACAGTCAAAGTGAATGGCAGTTGTAACTGAATACTTTCTATGTGTGCCTTTCTGGGTCCGGGTGACTTCACTCTGGACGATCTTTTCTAGTTCTATCCATTTTCCTGAAAATTTCATGATTTCCTTGTTTTCAGTGGTTGAATAGTATTCCATTGTGGAAATGTACCACCATTTCTTTATCCATTCTTCCTTTGAGGGCATCTAATTTGTTTCCAGATTCTGGCTATTACAAATAAAGCTGACAACAGGGAGAATATGAGTTTGACTCTAGTGGAGACTCCTAGTAACAGGGTCATGAGACTAAAGAGGACACCCTCTAACTAAACAGGACTTCTAGTGGAGGGAGGGGAACACAAACCCACCCACAAAAACTTCGATCCAAAATTTATCCTGCCTACAAGTGTGCAGGGACAAAAAATGGATCAGATATTGAGGGAATATCCAACCAATGACTGGCCCAACCTGAGACTCCACCCAATAGAAACGCCAACCCTTGACACAATTAACGATACTCTGCCATGCTTGCAGACAGGAGCCTAGCTATGCTAGGCTGAGTTGCTGTTCCTAGCAGGTGATACAAACAGATGCAGAGAGCCACACCAATCATTTGGTGGAGTGCAGGAAGCCTTATGGAAGAGTGGTGGGGTGGAAGGAAGATAAAAGAACCCAGAGGGGACAGAATATCCACCAGAGGACCAACAGAGCCAAATTCCCAGGGCCCAATTGTGGAGACTGAAGCACCATTGGACCTAGGGCCCCTACACACGTGTGACCTGATGGGCAGCTCGGTCCTCATAGTAAGAATGGCAGCTGAGTCTCACGTGTAGCCTGTTGCCTACTTTTCTTTTCTATTACTTTCCCCTGGCGGGGCTACCTCACCAGGCCACAGGGGAAGTGGGTGTGCTCAGTCCTCATGCAACTTAATATGCTGGGGTGAGTGTGGTGGTCTCCCCTTTTCTGAGGAGTAAGGGAGAGAGGGAATGATGGTGGGATCAGGAGAGGAGAGAGAGGGCTACTACTGGGACGTAAAATGAATAAATAAAATTAAAATTGAACAAACAAACAAAGAAAATCCAAAGTGAATGCAAGTTTTTATTTACCTGGGGGCTCTGGCAATCACCTCATCATGCGTATCATGACGATCCCAAGTGATTTTAAATACAGTAAAGTTGACAGTCCAGATCAAGCATCACAGTGGCTTCTAGCATCTCTCATCGTGATGCTGGCCTTTGATTTGAAAGACTTATGCTATAATCTGGAGAAGAAAGTCCACACATAGCCTCCGAGTCTACTGTCTTTACTTCTGAAGACAACCCTCACCTTGTGCAGAGTCTTGATGTGCCTGCTGCATTCATTCCTATTCATGTCTAATCGTTTATTTCAGGAGAAGTATTTTTTTTTAATTTTTTTATTTTTATTTTATTTTTCTTTTTAGTTACATTTTGTTAACTCTGTGTCCCAGCTGTATCCCGCTCCCTCATTCCCTCCCCAACCCCACACTCCCTCCCTGGTCTCCTCCCTGCCCCTTTCCAAGTCCCCTGATATGGGAGGACCTCCTCCCCTTTCATCTGACCCTGTTTTATCAGGTATCTTCAGGGCTGGCTGCAAAGTCCTCCTCTGTGGCCTAACAGACTGCTCCTCCCCTGGGGTGGGGGTCAAACAGCCTGCCCTTGAGATCCTATTAGAAATAGTCCGTGTTCCCCTTACTTTGGAAAACTACTTGGTTACTGAGCTACCACAGGCCACATCCGAGCAGAAGTTCTAGGTTATATCCATAGATGGTCCTTGGTTGAGTGTCAGTCTCAGAAAAGACCCTGTGCCCAGATATATTTGGTCCTTGTGGAGCTCCTATCCTTTCCATATCATACTAACTTCCCTTCTTTCATATGATTCCCTGCACTCTGCCGAGGGTTTGGTTATGAGTCTTAGTGTCTGCTTTGAAACACTGCTAGGTAGAGTCTTTCAGATGCCTTTTGTGATGGACTCCTGTCATAAGTTCAATGCACATCCCATTTGTCTTTCTAAATGAGGATTAATCACCTTCGCCTGTGTCCACTTTCTTGATTATCTTCTTTAGGTGTGTAGATTTCATTATGTTTATCATATCTTGTAGGTCTATATAAGCGAGTATATACCAAGTTTGTCTTTCTCCTTCTGGGATACTTCACTCAGAATGATCTTTTCTAGATCCCACCACTTGCCTGCAAATTTCATGATTTCTTCCTTTTTGATTGCTGAGTAGTATTCCATTGTGTAAAAATACCACAGTTTCTGTATCCATTCCTCCGTTGATGGACATCTGGGTTGTTTCCAAGTTCTGGCTATTACAAATAAAGCTGCTATGAACATGGTTGAACAAATGTCCTTGTTGTGTACTTGAGCAAATTTTGGGTATATACCTAGGAGTGGTATAGCTGGGTCTTGAGGTAGCACTACTCCTAGTTGTCTGAGAAAGCGCCAGATTGACTTCCAGAGTGGTTGAACCAGTTTACATTCCCACCAGCAATGGAGGAGGGTTCCCTTTTCTCCACAACCTCTCCAGCATGTGCTATCACTTGAGTTTTTCATCTTGGCCATTCTGATGGGTGTAAGGTGATATCTCAGGGTCGTTTTGATTTGCATTTCCCTAATGGCTAATGAGGTTGAGCATTTCTTTAAGTGTTTCTCTGCCATTCGACGTTCCTCTTTCGAGAATTCTCTGTTTAGCTCTGTTCCCCATTTTTTAAGTAGATTACTTGGTTTGTTGCTTTTCTGCTTCTTTAGTTCTTTATATATACTTGATATTAGCCCTCTGTCAGATAAAGGGTTGGTGAAGATTCTTTCCCAATCTGTAGGCTGTCTATTTGTTTTGATGACAGTGTCTTTTGCTTTACAGAAGCTTTTCAGTTTCATGAGGTCCCATTTATTGATTGTTGCTCTTAGAGCCTGTGCTGTTGGTGTTCTGTTCAGGAAGTTGTCTCCTGCGCCAATGAATTCTAGGCTGTTTCCCACTTTTTTTTCCAGCTGATTTAGAGTATCTGGTTTTATGGTGAGGTCCTTGATCCACTTGGACTTTAGTTTTGTGCAGGGTGATAGATATGGATCTATTTTCATTTTTCTGCATGTAGACATCCAGTTGGTCCAGCACCATTTGTTGAAGATGCTGTCTTTTTTCCATTGAATGGATTTGGCTTCTTTGTCAAATATTGAGAATTCATAGGTGTGTGGGTTTATTTCTGGGTCTTCTATGCGATTCCATTGATCCTCCTTTCTGTTTCTATGCCAATACCATGCAGTTTTTATTACTGTTGCCCTGTAGTACAGCTTGAGATCGGGAATGGAGATACCTCCAGATGATCTGTTGTTGACAAAAAGGCTGAGAAAGAAATTAGGGAAACAACACCCTTCACAATAGCCACTAACAACATAAAGTACCTTGGTGTGACTCTAACCAAGCAAGTGAAAGACCTATTTGAGAAAAACTTCAAGTCTTTGAAGAAAGAAATTGAAGAAGATCTCAGAAGATGGAAAGATCTCCCGTGCTCATGGATTGGTAGGATTAACATTGTGAAAATGGCCATCCTGCCAAAAGCAATCTACAGATTCAATGCAATTCCCATCAAAATACCAACTCAATTCTTTACAGACCTTGAAAAAAAGATTCTCAGCTTCATATGGAGAAACAAAAAACCCAGAATCTCCAAAACGATCCTGTACAGGAAAAGTATTTTTATAGCTAGTGAAAATAATGAAGGGGATGGACACCTTGTTGAATTCAAACAGGCCAGTGTGGTTGGGATTTCTGGGTCTCTGGGTACAGAGATTTAGCAAACATATTGAGTGGTATGAATAATTCAGTCACCAAATACAAAGAGGTGACCACCTGAATTGAAAAATAAAAGTTGCTTTGAGTAGAAAATCACCACCACTCTTTTCTCAGCCTAATTTAAATATATATATATATATATATATATATATATATATATATATATATATCAAAATGAGCAGGAAAGATTGAGACTTTTCAGTGTTTTTGTTAAAATTCATATTACTTCTCTTCTGTTGTGTAACAAGCTTTTGTAAATTTGACAGCTTAAGACAAACACATATTGTTTCTTGTTCTGTGAGTCAGAGGTGCAGGATCAGCTTGGCTGCACTCCCTGGGAAGGGACCTGCAGCAAAGGTAAACGGCCACCTGTGATCTACCTGAGGGATCTGGAGAACTCATTCAGCTTCTTCTTGCAATGAGTCTGAGGTTCTAGTCTTCTTGATGGCTATTCTCTAGCAGTCACTCTCGGCTCCAGGAACTTTCCAGTATTCCCCACCACATAGTTCTCTTTATCCTCAACCCAGCAGTGGAGAATCCTTTCACCAAATCATTTAACACATCCAATTTCTACCAAAAGGAGCTTAATCCCCTTTAAGTGCTTTTGCAATTAGTCTCAGTAATCATAACCTCCTAATTTTAATCTCTATATCTATCTATCATCTATAATCTACCTTTCTATGTGTGTGTATACACACGCATGTGTAGACAGTGTGCATGTATGTGAGTGGGAAAGTGCATTTGCTTGTGTGCACCCATGCAGAGACCAAAGCAAGACATTTTTATCTTTCTGTACCACATTCCACCTTCTTTTCTCAAGCCAGTTTCTCTCACTGCATCAGAGAAGCACACTCTTGTTGCTGAGATTACTATCCGGTGAGCTCTTAGAGTCTATCTGTAGCAGTCTCCACCCCTCAAAGACGGTATTACAGGCATGTGCAGCCTGCCAACCCTTTCATGTCTCGGATGGGGGTTCAACTTGGGTCGTCACACCTGCAAAGCAGGTGACCGTACCCACGAGTCATCAACCCAGCTCCCGTCTATCCTTTCTGTAAGAACATTTTCACTCTTGGAGCCCTGATTACACCTACAAACCCCTTTTGTGCAGTATCTAGATTGTGTAGCATAAACACTTGGAGAGATGTGTGTACACCAGGTGAAGGACATCTCAAACAGTATTTTAGAAATCTGGCCATGACATTCTAAATCTCACAAAATGGGGTTTGGCCAGTGTTTCTAATCTTTAAGATTAGTGTAAATTTTTACTTTCTGCTTATAATGTAACTACTTAAGTTGTATATATATATATATATATATATATATATATATATATATATATATATATATATACATATATATATATACACACAAAAAGTGAAGCTCAATAAAACCTAAGCCTCATCAACCAAAAAAAATAAAAAAATAAAAAAATAAAATAAAAAATTGTCCCTGTGCTATAAAATTTCCTTCTCATTTTAATAAGTTTTGTTCTTTTATTTTATTTTATTTTTTCTTATCAGTTACATTTTATTAACTCTGTATCCCAGCCATGTCCCAATCCCTCATTCCCTCCCAGTCCCTCCCTCCCTCCCTCATCTCCACCGTGCCCCTTGCCAAGTCCACTGATAGGGGGGACCTCCTCCCCATTCTTCTGATCCTGTTTTATCAGGTATCTTCAGGACTGGCTGCAAAGCTCTCCTCTGTGGCCTAACAGGACTGCTCCTCCCTTGGGGGGTGGGGAGGCCAAAGAGCCAGTCATTGAGTTCCTATTAGAAATAGTCCTTGTTCCCCTCACTATGGGAAACCAATTGGTTACTGAGCTACCACAGGCTACATCTGAGCAGAGGTTCTAGGTCATATCCATACATGGTCCTTGGTTGCATGTCAGTCCCAGAAAAGACCCTGTGCCCATATATATTTGGTCCTTGTGGAGCTCCTATCCTTACCTCATCAGACTAACTTATCTTCTTTCTTATGATTCCCTGTACTCTGCCAAAGGTTTGGTCATGAGTCTTTACTTTGAAAACAATGCTAGTTAGAGTCTTTCAAATGCGCTCAGTAGACTCCTGTCATATGTTCAATGTGCATCCCATCTGTCTTTCTAAACGAGGATATATCATCTTACCCCATGTCCGCTCTCTTGATTATCTTTTTTAGGTGCATAGATTTCATTATGTTTATCATATCTTATAGGTCTATATAAGTGAGTATATACCGTGTTTGTCTTTCTCCTTCTGGGATATTTCACTCAGGATGATCTTTTCTAGATCCCACCATTTGCTTGCAAATTTCATGATTTCCTCCTTTTTGATTGCTGAGTAATATTCCATTGTGTAAAAATACCACAATTTCTGTACCCATTCCTCCATTGATGGACATCTGGGTTGTTTCCAGGTTCTGGTTATTACAAATAAAGCTGCTCTAAACATGGTTGAGCAAATATCCTTTTGTGTACTTGAGCAAACTTTGGATATATACCTAGCAGTGGTATAGCTGGGTCTTGAGGAAGCACTATTCCTAGCTGTCTGAGAAAGCACCAGATTGCTTTCCAGAGTGGTTGTACAAGTTTACATTCCCACCAGCAGTGGAGGAGGGTTCCCCTTTCTCCACAACCTCTCCAGCATGTGTTGTCCCTTGAGTTTTTCATCTTGGCCATTCTGATGGGTGTAAGGTGATATCTCAGGGTCGTTTTGATTTGCATTTCCCTGATGGCTAATGAGGTTGAGCATTTCTTTAAGTGTTTCTCTGCCATTCGATATTCCTCTGTTGAGAATTCTCTGTTTAGCTCTGTTCCCCATTTTTTAATTGGATTACTTGGTTTGCTGCTTTTCAGCTTCTTTAGTTCTTTGTATATACTGAATATTAGTCCTCTGTCAGATAAAGAGTTAGTGAAGATTCTTTCCCAATCTGTAGGCAGTCGTTTTGTTTTGATGACAGTGTCCTTTGCTTTACAGAAGCTTTTCAGTTTCATGAGGTCCCATTTATTGATTGTTGCTCTTAGAGCCTGTGCTGTTGGTGTTCTGTTCAGGAAGTTGTCTCCTGTGCCAATGAGTTCTAGGCTGTTCCCCACTTTTTCTTCTAACAGATTTAGAGTATCTGGTTTTATGTTGAGGTCTTTGATCCACTTGGACTTTAGTTTTGTACAGGGTGATAAATATAGATCTATTTTCATTTTTCTGCATGTGGACATCCGTTGGACCAGCACCATTTGTTGAAGATGCTGTCTTTTTTCCATTGAATGGTTTTGGCTTCTTTGTCAAAAATCGAGTATTCATAGGTGTGTGGGTTTATTTCTGGGTCTTCTATGTGGTTCAATTGATCCTCGTTTCTGTTTTTATGCCAATACCATGCAGTTTTTATTACTATTGCTCTGTAGTACAACTTGAGATCGGGGATGGAAATACCTCCAGATGATCTGTTGTTGTACAGGATTGTTTTGGAGATTCTGGGTTTTTTGTTTCTCCATATGAAGCTGAGAATCTTTTTTTCATGGTCTGTAAAGAATTGAGTTGGTATTTTGATGGGAATTGCATTGGATCTGTAGATTGCTTTTGGCAGGATGGCCATTTTCACAATGTTAATCCTACCAATCCATGAGCACGGGAGATCTTTCCATCTTCTGAGATCTTCAATTTCTTTCTTCAGAGACATGAAGTTTTTCTTAAACAGGTCTTTCATTTGCTTGGTTAGTGTCACCCCAAGGTACTTTATGTTATTAGTGGCTATTGTGAAGGGTCTTGTTTCCCTAATTTCTTTCTCGGCCCTTTTGTCTTTGGTATACAGGAGGGCTTCTGATTTTTTTGAGTTGATTTTGTATCCTGCCACTTTGCTGAAGGTGTTTATCAGCTAGAGGAGTTCTCTGGTTGAATTTTTGGGGTCGCTCATATATACTATCATATCATCTGCGAATAGTGACACTTTGACCTCTTCCTTTCCGATTTGTATCCCCTTGATCTCCTTTAGTTGTCTTATTGCTCTGGCTAGGACTTCAAGTACTATGTTGAAGAGGTAGGGAGAGAGTGGGCAGCCTTGTCTTGTCCCTGATTTCAGTGGGATTGATTTAAGTTTCTTTCCATTGCGTTTGTTGTTGGCTATAGGCTTGCTGTATATTGCCTTTACTATGTTTAGATATGTGCCTTGTATTCCTGATCTCTCCAAGACTTTAAACATGAATGGGTGTTGGACTTTGTCAAATGCTTTTTCAGCATCTAAGGAGATGATCATGTGGTTTTTCTCCTTCAGTTTGTTTATGTGGTGGATTACATTGATGGATTTCCGTATGTTGAGTTTTGTTCTTTTCTTAAGCTTTAAAAACTTAAGTTTCCATATGTTTCATCTATCATATTTTGCTATTTACCATACTGCTGTCTTTTTCTTTTTTCTTTTCTTTTCTTTTTTTTTCCTTCTTTGGTTCAATTAGTAATCAAACAAAACTAAGGAAAGCCAATATGGACAATCTTCTTCCATAAAAACGCATTGGGAAGGGATACCAACAAAATAACTGTATTTGGCACACTGAAGTCTGGAGTGTGGTGAGAATCGGACAGGCTGGTAAGTCTGCCAAGAATAATGTACTTTTTCTCTCACTATCAGGAATTTTTTTATTGGTACTAGACTTTGACAATTGTCATTGCAGGAAAATAAATGAAATTGATTTCTCCAATATACGTATTCTGATTTACATTTTTTTAAAAGCATATTAATTTTAATTCTTCAGGCAACTAGTCATTCCCCCCCCTGTTTCTCTGATTAAAAACACCCTGACCAGAGCAGCTTAAAATAGAAGGAGGTTCTTCGGCTGACAGTCAGGGAACTGTCTATTATTTTTGGAAGCAGGAGGTTAGAAACTTGAGAGAGCTGGTCACATTACATACAGTCTCCAGCAGGGGTCATGAATGAATATGTGTATGCTAGTGCCCAGCACACCTTTCCTTTTATTCCAGCCAGAACCTCCTACTCTAGTAAAGTGCTGTCCACATTCAGGCCAGACCAAACCAAGACATCTCCTCATGGAGACTCGCTTCTAGGTGATTTTACATTGCCAGGTAAAGCCAAAACGAAGCATTATAGTCACAGTATGTGCTGTTTGTTTTGAACTTATATCCAATAGAATTCTTCCTTTGCTACAAAGGAACAACAAAGGCAAGAGTTCAATTCTTCAGCCTCTTTAGACTCACTACTTTTAAAACTTAACTGAAAATTAAAATATTCCATACCATTTGATACACCCAAGAAAGCCCAATCCTTTTATGTAGCTCTATGGTAGCCCCAAGTTAACTTGAGTGGTTTTTCAGTGGTCTATTATTTTATTTACAGAACCTTATCATGTGTATTAACCTATGTACTATCTTGATATATTTTTATTTGAGTACAATAGATAGTAAAAAAATTATTTCATAAGTTAGATTTAAAAACATTCATTTTACAGATGTATTTGCTCATGTCAGAGTAAGTCCTGAAATACAATTTCCTCCTGCCAAGTCTTACTCTCTTCCTGGGAATCACCATTGAAAGACTCGGAGAAATGAAAGAATTTTGCTCCACATCTTTTCTTTCATTTCAACGTCCAACCTACACACCTCAAAAGGACATTTTTCCTAGACCAGATCACGTCTAAGAATGCAAAAATCAAGTTTGATTCTTGTGCAGAAGTGCAAACACACACAGTGACACAGATACACCCAGACAAAGCAAAAAGACAAACCAACCAACCAAATAAACAAAAAAACCTTAGCATTCTTTAAAACTTTTGTAGAGGACAAACATGAACTATAGAACCAATAGTCCTACAGTTATAACAGCAAACAATTAACTTAAAGTTTGTCTGTTAGAGATATTATATCTATTTATCAACGAAAATATCTGTTATTTCTATTTATCAATTATACACATCAATAGATTAATTTAATATTTTAAAAAGTCTAGTTTTTAATGAGCATGGTGAGAAGTCTCAGTGGTTAGGAACACTTGCTGCTTTTTCAGAGCTCCCAAGCTCAGTTTCCAGTGTGGAGTGACCTACAACCATTTTTTTTAACAGTTACATGTAAATGTTTCTTTTTCTTCTAAATATATGGTCAATTTTCCCTCCTTTTTATTTTTTGATTTCTTTAATTCTTTAATTTTTTAATTTAACTTCTTTAATTTGATTTAACCTCATCTCCTCATGGTCCCACCCTCTGTCCTGTCCCTCTTCCTCCCTATTCCCTTCACCTATTCCACTGAAAGGGGTAGTCTTCCTCCCCTTCCATCTGACCCTAGCTTATTGAGTCTCATCAGGACTGCCAGGGTCCTCTTCCTCTGTGGCCTGACAAAGCCACATAGCCAGAGGAAAGTGAACAAAGAGCATACAACAGAGTTCATGACATAACTAGCCCCTGCTCCTCTTTCTCAGAGACCCACATGGAGACTGAACTGCCATGGGCTACACCTGAAGAGGGAGTCTAGGCCCTCTCTATGCATGGTCATTAGTTAGTCCATCAGTTTCTGCAGGTCCTCATGGGGCCAGATTTTTTTACTTTATTGTTCCCCTTGTGGAGCTCCTGTCTCTGCCAGGTCCTTCTATCTCTCCCTTCCTCTGCCATACTCTCTGTGCTCTGTTCAAAGTTTGGCTATCTGTTTCGATACCCTGTTAGGTGGAGCCTTTCAGAGGACCTATGATAGGCTCCAGTTCTATTCCCTCTCTTCCACCGCTTCTGGTGTATATCCTGTTTTCCCTTCTGAATGAGATTAAGCATCCTCCCTAGGGTCCTCCTTGTTGTTTAGCTTCTTTAGGTCTGTAGATTTTGGTTCGGTTATCCTGTATTATACTGCTAATATCCACTTATAAGTGAGTACATACCATGCCTGTCTTTCTGCTTCTTGGTTACTTCATTCAGGGTGATTTTTTTCTAGCTCCATCCATTTGCCTGCAAATTTCATGATTTCCTTGTTTTTAATAGCTGAGTAGTATTGCATTGTGTAAATGTGCCATGACCGCTGTATTCATTCTTCGGTTGAGGGACACCTAGGTTGTTTTCAGATGCTGGTTAATATAAATAAAGATGACATGAACATAGATAAGCAAATGTCCTTGTTAACTGGTGAAGCATCTTTTGGGTATATGTCTAGGAATGGTATTATTGGGATCTGAGGTATGGTTATTCCCAATTTTCGGAGAAAGTGCCAGATCGATTTCCAAAGTGGTTGTAAAAATTTGTACTCTCACCAGCAATGGAGGAGGGTTCCCCTTTCTCCACATCCTCTCCAGCATGTGTTGTTACTTGAGTTTTTGATCTTAGCCATTCTGACATATATAAGATGGAGTCTCAGAGTTGTTTTGATTTGCATTTCCCTAATAAGGGCATTGAGCATTCCTTTAAGTGTTTTTCCACCATTCAATATTCTGTTGAGAATTCTCTATTTAGTTCTGCACCCCATATTTTTTAACTTTTATTAATTACACTTTATTCACTTTGTATCACCCCTATATGCCCCTACCTCCTCCCCTCCCAATCCCACCCTCCCTCCCCCTTCTTCATGCATGCCCCTCCCCAAGTCCACTGATAGGGGAGGTCCTCCTCTCTTTCTGATCTTAGTCTATCAGATCTCATCAGGAGTTGCTGCATTGTCATCTTTTGTGGCCTGGTAAGGTTGCTCCCCCCTCAGGGGGAGGTGATCAAAGAGCAAGCTAATCAGATTATGTCAGAGGCAGTCGCTCTTCCCATTACTATGTAACCCACTTGGACACTGAACTGCCATGGGCTACATCTGTGCAGTGGTTCTAGGTTATCTCTATGCATGGTACTTGGTTGGAGTATGAGTCTCTGGGAAGACCCTTGTGTTCAAATTTTCTGGTTCTGTTGCTCTCCTTGTGGAGTTCCTGTCCTCTCCAGATCTTACTATTTCCCACTTCTTACATAAGATTCCATGCACTCTGCCCAACAGTTGGCCATAAGTTTCAGCATCTGCTTTGAAAGTCTGCAGGGCAGAGCCTTTCATGTTTGTAGCAGCTTTATTTGTAATAGCCAGAAGCTGGAAACAGCCCAGATGCCCCTCAACTGAAGAATGGATGCAAAAATTGTGGTATATCTACACAATGGAATATTACTCAGCAATGAAAAATAAGGAAATCATGAAATTTGCAGGTAAATGGTGGGAACTGGGAAGGATCATCCTGAGTGAGCTGTCCCAGAAGCAGAAAGACACACATGGTATATACTCACTCATAGAGACATATAATATAGGAAAAACCTACTAAAATCTGTACAGCTAAAGAAAGTAATAAAAAGAGAGGACCCTGACTAAAATGCTCAATCCCCATCCTGAAAGGCAGAGAGGATGGACATCAGAAGAAGAAGAAAACAGAAAACAAGCTAGGAACCTGCCACAGAGGGCCTCTGAAAGGCTCTGCCCATTTTTTAATTGGATTGTTTGGTTTGTTGATGTCTAATTTCTTGAGTTCTTTATATATTCTCGACATTTGCCCTCTATCAGATGTTTCCCAGTCTGTAGGCTGTCATTTTCTTCCGTTGACAGTGTCCTTTGCTTTACAGAAGCTTTGCAGTTTCAAGAAGTCCCATTTATTAATTATTGGTCTTAGAGCCTGAGCTGTAGGTGTTCTGTTCAGGAAGTTGTCTACTGTGCCAATGAATTCCTGGCTCT
Organism: Psammomys obesus; assembly: GCF_907164565.1. NCBI lineage: Eukaryota > Metazoa > Chordata > Mammalia > Rodentia > Muridae > Psammomys > Psammomys obesus. The sequence goes on along the minus strand of NW_026592118.1, from coordinate 39,242,081 downwards.
TCCCCGCTTTTTCTTCCAACATATTAGTGTATCTGGTTTAATGTTGAGGTCATTGATCCACTTGGACTTTAATTTTGTTCAGGGTGATAGATATGGATCAAATGTAGAAAAATCTACATTCAGACATCCAGTTTCACCAGCACCATTCTGCATTGATTATGCTAATGTGATAATTGTTTTCTTTCTTTGAACAAATATAAAATAACAGGATATTGAAGAAGAAATATTTCTGAATTATAGAAGGAGCAAAATCTAGACTAAACATTGATGATATGATACTTATGATATTTAAGTAAATCTTGCTTGATTAAAGACTTAATACCATATTAATTCAGCAGAAGAAACTAATACAAAACATTTGCATATACGAGTAATCTACCGGCCAAACAATACTTCCATAGACTGGTATAATGGTCCTAAGTTTATAAATAAATGGTCATCAAATCTATAACCTGGTGTGAGAATTATTGTTTCAGTTACTGCTGATGAATGCATTCATTTGTTGACATTATAAGTCAAAGACATATATGAAATTAAAATCAAAGAGCAGAAACATTCAAAGACTCAGATCAATATTGTATGGCATGTGGTGAGAGGCATGTAGACTGTTTCACCAAGACAATAAAGCACTTAGTAGGTCTAGAAAGCAATAGCTAAATCTGACTCAGCATAAAGTTTCTAAGCATTTCCCATGAGCCTGTCACACGCATTAGGTGTGGGACTATTAGCATGAGTTGGCCATACCATCCTATCTCCCTCTTCTGCAGAAAATAGATGCATATAGATGATTTCAATGCAATATACAATGAGGTTTCCTCCAAGTCGAATTCATGGCACTTTAGTGGGATTTGTTTGTTTCTCGTTTCAGCATGAAGAGGTCACATCCGTTAGATTTGTGCTACTGTGATTTCATTGCCTTTCACCTCAGCAAAATCAACATCAACTTGTTCTCCTGTCATTGAGACTAGTTCAGGCCATCTCTGAGATCGGAATACACACGGCAATATTACAACAGGGTTCTTCTGAGGATTCGCTGAATTAATTCACATAAAACATTACAGGAGGTGGAGTGACTCAAGCAGTTCAACAAGTACTTCCAACTATGTCTTTCAACGTGCTGGCTCCTGGCTCTGCTTGCTCTCACCTTTCCCTCAAGAGATGACTGTTCTTACCAATACTGAGAAATGAAGCATCAGCTTGAGATTGCCCTAATATTCCACTGCCAAAACATAATTTGTGCTGACACATACGTTTGTCTCCTTTCTGCTGTGTCACTCTTCCTATTTGAAGGTCAGTCTTTTCCTCAGCTCTGTGCCCTCCACCCACTCAGGAACTGAGTCAGCTTAGATCCTTCCTGTTCCCTGTATTCTTTCCCATTGATACTTCAATATACTAAACCCCACCCTTCTTGAAGCAAATTTTTTTCTTAGATTCATCCTTCACTCACTCACTCACTGCCTGCCACCACTTTATACACCAAATGTTTCAATTAACATTCAACACTGTCTCATTTCCGGATCTCTCAGGAACCCACCAAGCTCTTTCTCCTAACCTTGGCAGATCTCTAAGAAACTGAGCCATTATCAAGCTTGTTCCAATTTGTCTTCTTGACTATGCCATAATTAGGTTTTAACTGCTATTTCACTTGTCCTGGCAGCCGTTAACACACTTAACTACTCTTTCCTTACAGATATATTTTAAAACGCTTTCTTTCCTTTTTGTGTATTGCATCTCCTATGCAGTGTCGGTTTTTCCCATCTTAGAAGCAGGGCTTTTCCCTATTCTTCTTTTCTATGCCTCAAAAAGAGTACGTTGACCCTCTAGTGACCTACACAACATAGTCTGATGAAAAACATGCCACTATTGCTGTCTTTAACTATTGTCTATGTGCTGATATTGCCAACCCCCTCTCCTCCCACATATACACAGGTAATGCCAAGAAACAAGTTCACAGTTCCAGACACATATATTCTACTGTTTTACCTACTGGTGCTCAGTCTTTGACATCCTATAGATAATTAATCCACCCAAAACTAATGGCTTTGTAAAAATTATTTGTTCACTTTGCATCCTCATTGTAACTCCCTCCCTTGTCTTCTGTCCCACCCTGCCTCCCTCTTATGCCAATCCCCTACCCCTAGTACTCAGAAATGGGGAGCCCTCCTCCTCTATGATGTGACCCCAACCAGTCAAGTCTTATTAGGACTGCCTGCAACCTCTACATTGTTGGACTGGCTAGGCTGCTCCACCAGAGGGAAGTGACCAAAGACTGGGCATCAGCGTCCATTCAAAAACAGCCCCTGCTCCCCTTATTAGGGAACCCATGTGGAGACTGAGTTGCCTAACAGCTTCATCTGAGCAGAGATGTAGTTCCTCTCCATGCATGGTCCTTAGCTGATGCATCAGTCTCTGCAGGCACCCTAGACCCAGATTTTGTTGGCTTTGTTGATCTCCTTGTGGAGCTCCTGGCTTATCCCAGGTCCTTCCATTCCCCCACTCTTCCATACAGCTCCTAGCGTTCTGCCCAAAGTTTGGCTGGAAGTCTTTGCATCTGCTTTGAAACCATATAATGAAAAAACAAAGAAACAAACCAGCATCTTCAACAAATGGTGCTGGTCTAACTGGATACTACATGTAGAAAAATGCAAATAGATCCATATTTATCACCCTTCACAAAACTAAAGTCCAAGTGGATCAAAGACCTCAACATAAAACCAGACACACTAGATCTACTAGAACAAAAAGTGGGGAAGAGCTTTCACTTCATTGGCACAGGAGATAACTTCGTGAACAGAACACCAACAGCTCAGGCTCTAAGATCAATTTATAAATGGGACCTCATGAAACTTAAAAGCTTCTGTTGAGCCAAGAACACTGATGACAGAACAAATTGACAGCCTACAGACTGGGAAAAGATCTTCACCAACCCTACATCTGACAGAGAGCTAATATTCAAAATATATAAAGAACTCGAGAAATTAAACACCAACAAACAAAATAATCCAATTAAAAATGGGGTACAGAGTTAAACAGATTTTTTAACAGATGACTATTGACAGGTGGAGAAACACTTAAAGAAATGTTAAAAGTCCTTAGTCATCAGGGAAATGCGAATCAAAATGACTCTGAGATTCCATATTATACCTGTCAGAATGGCTAAGATCAAAAACTCAAGTGACAACAAATGCTGGAGAGGATGTGGAAAAAGAGGAACCCTACTCCATTGCTGATGAGAGTGTAAATTTTTACAACCACTTTGGAAATCAATCTGGCACTTTCTCCGAAAATTGGGAATTGCCATACCTCAGGACCCAGATGTACTTACTATTCCTGGGTATATACCTGGAAGATACTTTACCATACAACAAGGACATTAGTTCATAGCAGCTTTATTCATAACAGCTAGGATCTGTAAACAACCTAGATGTCCCTCAACTGAAGAGTGAATATAGAAACTGTGGCACATTTACACAATGCAATACTACTCAGATATTAAGAACAAGAACATCCTGAAATTTGCAGGCAAATGGATGGAACTAGAAAAGATCATTCTCAATGAAGTATCCCAGAAGCAGAAAGACACACGTGCTATAAACTCACCTATAGGAAGATATTAGCCGTAAAATACAGGCAAATCATACTACAATCCACAGACTGAAAGAAGCTAAATAACAAGCAGGACCTTAGGGAGGATGCTTTCTTACTCATTTAGAAGGGCAAATGGAGGACACTGGAAGTGGTGGAAGAGAGGGAGCAGGACAGGACCATACCATAAGTGTTCTCTTAAAGACTCCACCAAGCAGCCGATCAAAACTAAAATTTTTTATTTTCCCGCTATCATGTGCCTTTGTCTTCTCCCCAGTCAGGAAACAAATGATGAACTCTGAATTGCTCAAAAGTAGAACCCTGAGGCTCCTCAGCAGTGGGTCACCGTCTTGGACTGTGGGAACTGAGGCTGGTTTCTCTAGCTGCCTTCCATCCCTACACTCGAACTCCCCCGTGGCCTTGTTAACCAAAGTCCGTGATACCATCACCTCTCTTTGTTTCACATTAACATTCCTCTAGCATTCCAATAAACATTAACATTCAGTCCTTTTTATGATGAATCCTGTCTTTTCACCATCTTGCGCCAAATTATTTTTTCTAGCCATTGAGCTTAGTTTGAGCTTTCTAAAATGTAAATATAGTTGTGTCCGTCTTTAAAATGTCATTTCTTTTCAATGGTTTACTGCTTCCGTGAAGATCTATCCCTATTTGGCTGCCACCCCACAAATAATCGAGTCCACCATATCATTATTTTCATTGCTATCATCCTGTACCCTTGCGTGTATCAATTCTTCTGCCTTTACAATATTCTCCTTTGTTTAGCTAGCACTGCCTTCAGAAATCTAAAAGAATATGCCTCATCATTGCCAACATTACTACCGAGACTACATAACTTTTGCAGTATTGTGACCGCAGTATATTTACATGAGGAGGCCAGAGAGGTGTCCATCCCTCAAGCTGTAGTTTCAAGAGGTCAGGAGTCTCCCTACATGGGTGCAGGGGAACTAGGTCCTCTGCAAGAGCCAAAGCACTCTTAAAGGTGAGCCCTCATTCTCTCCTTTCTTAAGTTAATATTTTATCAATAGAAATCCATATAATAAGCAACATGTCAGGAAGATAGCCAAAGGTTGGACTCTGATCAGTACTTCGTGAATTTATTCAGTCCTAGCTAATTAATACAAGGATATTTTTTAAATATTCAGTGCATATGGTACTATTAAAATTGCTAAGAAGTACTTTACATGCTATATCAAATAGAAATGCAACCAAATTATAAAAAACTCACTTAATTTATTGTCTAATTAAAATTCTATATTAACATTTACTTTCTTATTTTTATGAAGTATTTTATTTCTTTTTAATTTTTTGAATAAATTTTTATTTTTTATATTAATTATGATTTATTCACTTTCTTTCCCAGCTGTGACCCTCTCCCTAATCCCCTCTCAATCTCACCCTTTCTCCCTTATCGTCTCCCATGCCCCTCCCTCAAGCCACTGATATTGGAAGTCCTCCTTCTCTTCCATTTTACCTTAGCCTATCAAGTCTCATCAGGACTGGTGGCATTGTCTTCTCTGTGGCCTGGTACAGGTGCACTCCCTACAGGGGGAGGTGATCAAAAAGCCAGCCACTGAGTTCATGTCAGAGATAGTCCCTGTTCCCATTTCCAGGTAACTCACTTGGAGACTGAGATTCCATGGGCTACATATGTGCAGGAGCTTGAGGTTATCTCCATGCATGGTCCTTGGTTGGAGTATCAGTATCAGAAAAGACACCTGTGCCCAGATTAATTGTTTCTGTTGCTCTCCTTGTGGAGCTCCTGTCCCCTCCAGGTCTTTCTAACTCCCCCTTCTTACATAAGATTCCCTGTACTCTGGCAAAGTTTGGCTGTGAGTCTCAGCATATGCTGGCTAGAGTCATTTAGAGGCCCTCAGTGGTAGGCTCCTGTCCTATTCCCTGTCTTCTCATACTTCCTATGTCTGTCCCATTTGCTTTCTGCGTGAGGATTGAGCAAATTCCCTAGGGTTCTCCTTCTTGTTTAGCTTCTTTAAGAGTATAGATTTAATATGTTTATCCTATATTGTATGACTAATATCCATTATAAGTGAATATATACCATGTGTGTCGTTCTGCTTCTGGGCTATCTCACTCATGATAATCTTTTCTAGTCCCCACCATTTGCCTGCAAATTTCATGATTTTCTTGTTTTTAATTGCTGACTAATATTTCATTGAGTAAACATACCACAATTTCTGTATCCATTCTTCTGTTGAGAGACATCAGGGTTGTTTGCAGATTCTGGCTATTACAAATAAAGCTGCCACTGCCATGGTTGAGCAAATGTCCTTGTTAGATACTTGCACATATTTTGGATATATACCTAGGAGTGGTGTAGTTGGATCTTGAGATAGCACTATTCCTAATTTTCTAAAGAAGCGCCAAATAGCTTTCCAAAGCGGTTGTACAAGGTTACATGCCAACCGGCAATGGAGGAAGGTTCCCTTTTCTCCACATCCTCTTCAGGATGTGTTATCACTTGAGTTTTTATCATAGCCATTCTGATGGGTGTAAGGTGAAATCTCAGGGTTGTTTTGATTTGCATTTCCCTGATGACTAAGGACATTGAGCATTTCTTTAAGTTTTCTCTGCCATTGCATATTCCTCTATTGAGACTTACTGTTTAGCTCTGTACCCCATTTTTAAATTAGATTTCTTTATTTGTTGCTTTTTAATTTCTTGAGTTATTTATATATTCTAGATATTAGCTCTCTGTCCGATATAGGGTTGGTGAAGATTCTTTCCCAGTCTGTAAGCTGTTGCTTTGTTCTGATGACAGTGTCCTTTGCTTTACAGAGGCTTTTCAGTTTCATGAGATCCTGTTATTGATTGCTGTTCTTAGAACCTGTTCTGTGGGTGTTATATTTAGGAATTTGTCTCCTGTATAAATTAGTCCAAGGCTTTTCCTCAATTTTTCTTCTAACAGGTTTAGTGTGTCTGGTTTTATGTTGAGGTCTTTGATCCACTTAGACTTTAGTTTTGTGCAGGGTGACAAATATGGATCTATTTGCATTTTTCTACATGTAGACATCAAGTTATACCAGCACCATTTGTTAAAGACACTGTCTTTTTTCTATTGTATGCCTTTGGCTTCTTTGTCAATAGTCAAATATTGGCAGGTGTGTGGGTTTATTTCTAGGTCTTCTGTTAGATTCGGTTGATCCAACATTCTGTTTCTATGCTAGTACCATGCAGCTTTTATTACTGTTACTCTGTAGTAAAGTTTGAGATCAGGGATGGAGATACCTCCAGAAAATCTTTTATTGTACAGGAATTTCAATTAGCAATTCTAGATTGTTTTTTTTATTTTTTTTATTTTTCAGGTGAAGTTAGGAATTGTTCTTTCAAGGTTTGTAAAGAATTGTGTTAGTATTTTGATGGGAATTGCATTGAATCTGTGGATTGCTTTTGACAGAATGATCATTTACACTATGTTAATCCTACTGATCCATAAGCATTGGAGACTTCTCCATCTTCTGTTATCTTTTGATGATTGCTTCTATTTCCTTGGAGGATATAGGACTATTTAATCTATTTACCTGATCTTTCTTCAGAGACTTGATTTTTTTTTTCAAACAGGACTTTTACTTGCTTGGTTAGAGTCAAACCAAGGTACTTTATGTTTATTTCTTTCTCAGCCATCTTGTCTTTTTAATACAGAGAGCTACTGATTTTTTTTTTTTGAGTTAATTCTGTATCCAGCCACTTTGCTGAAGATGTTTATCAGCTGAAGAAGTTCTCTGGTTGAATTCTCATGTATACTATCATATCATCTGCAAATAGCGATACTTTGACTTCTTCCTTTCTGATTTGTATCCCCTTGATCTCTTTTACTTGTCTTATTGCTCTAGGTAGCACTTCAAGTAGTATGTTGAAGAGATAGGAAGAAAGTGGGCAGCCTTGCCTTGTCCCTGATTTCAGTGGGATTGATTTAAGTTTCTCTCTGTTTAGTTTGATGATGGCTACAGGCTTGATGTATATTGCCTTTATTATGTTTACTGCGTGCCTTGTATCCCTGATCTCTCCAAGACTTTAAAGAAAAAGAGTTGTTGGATTTTGTCAAATGCTTTTTCATCATATAAGGAGATGATCGTGTGCTTTTTCTCGTTCAGTTTGTTTATATGGTGGATTACATTGACAGATTTCCATATACTGAACCACCCCTGCATGCCAGGGATGAAGCCTACTTGGTCATGGTGGATGATATCTTTTATGTGTTCTTAGATTCGGTCTGCCAGTATTTTATTGAGTATTTTTCATCAATGTTCATAAAAGAGATAGGTCAGAAGTTCTTCTTTTTTGTTGGGTCTTTGTGTGGTTTAGGTATAAAGGCGACTGGAGCCTCATAGAATGAGTTTGGCAAGGTTCCTTCTGTTTCTATTTTGTGAAATAATTTGAAGAGTATTGGCATCAGCTCTTCTATAAAGAAGAAGGTAGGTTTCTGTTTTGAAATCATCAGGCCCTGGGCTGTTTTTGGAGGGGAGACTTTTGATGACTGCATGTATTTCCTTGGAGGATATAGGACTATTTAATCTATTTACATGATCTTGATTTAATTTTGGTAAATGAATTTATCAAGAAAATTGTCCATTTCAATTAGATTTTCAAAAATTTTTTATAGGAAAACCTAATAATTGATTGGATTTCCTCAGTTTCTGTTGTTATGTCACCCTTTTCATTTCTGATTTTGCTGATTTGAATAATTTCTCTCTTTTAGTTAATTTGGTTAAGGGTGTGTCTATGTTGTTTATTTTCTCAAAGAACCAGCTCTTGGTTTCAATTTCATTGATTCTTTGTATTGTCTTCTTTGTTCTTAATTTATTGAGTGCAGCTCTAATTTTGATTATTTCCAATCATCTACTCCTTTTGGGTGTGTCTGCTTCATTTTTTTCCCCTAGGGCTATTAGGTGTGCCTTTAAGTTGCTTGTATGAGATGTGTCAAACTTCTTTCTGAAGGTACTTAGTGCTATGAACTTTCCTCTTAGTACTGCTTTCATTGTGTCCCATAAGTTTAGGTAAGTTGTGCCTTCATTTACATTGAATTTCAGGAAGTCTCTAATTTCTTTATTTCTTCCCTAACCCAGCTGTCATTGAGTACAGAGTTGTTTAGTTTCCGTGTGTATGTAAGCTTTTTGTTATTTCTGTTATTGTTGTGGTCTAGTTTTAGGCATGGTAGTCTGATAGGATACATGGTATTATTTTGATCTTCTTGTATCTGTTGAGAATTTCTTTGTGCCTGACTATATGCTCAATTTTTGAGAAGGTTCCATGAGGTGCTTAGAAGAATGTATACTCTTTTGAGTTTGGGTAAAGAGTTCTGTAGGCATCTATTAGGTCCCTTTGGTTTAGCACCTCTGTAAGTGTCATTGTTTCCTTATTTTGCTTCTGTCTAGATGGTCTATCTCTTCAGTGAGAGTGAAGTGTTGAAGTTTCCCACTATTAAGGTGTTGGGATGAATGTGTGATTTAAACTTTAATAATGTTTCATTTACAAATACAGGTGCTCTTGTATTTGGGTCGTAGATGTTCAGGACTGTGATGTCCTCCTGTTAAATTTTTCCATTGATGAGAATGAACTATCCCTCCTCATCTTTTTTGATTAATTTTGATTGAAAGTCTATTTTATTAGATATTAGGATGGCTGCTCCAGCTTGTTTTTTGGGAGAAAACCTTTTTGCAGCCCTTTACTCTAAGGTAGTGTTTGTCTTTGTTGCAGAGGTGTGTTTCTTGAATGCAGCAAAATGTTGGATCCTGTTTCTGCACCCAATCTGTTAGACTGTGTCTTTTTATTGGAGAGTTGAGTTTGCCAATATTGATAGATAATAGTGACCAATGAATGTTAGTTTCTTTTATTGTGGAGTTGATGGTGATAGTGTGTTTCTGTGCTTGTGTTCTTTAATTTTTTTTGAAAAGTTATTTATATCCTGTGTTTTTAAAATTTTTTTTCCTGTGTTTTCCTGAGTGTAGTTGATTTCATTACATTGGAGTTTTCCTGCTAGTATCTTCTGTAGGGCTGGGTTGCTGTGTAAATATTGTTTAAGTTTAGTTTTATAGTGGAATATTTTGTTTTCTCCATCTATGTTGATTGAAAGCTTTGCTAAGTATAGTAGTCTGGGTTGGTATCTATGGTCTTTTAGAGTCTGCATGACATTTGCCCATGCCCTCTGGCTTTCATAGTTTCTGTTGAGAAATCTGGTGTGATTCTGATAGGTCTACCTTTATATGTTACTTGGCCTTTTTCCCTTGCTGCTTTTAATATTTTTTCTTTGTTCTGTAGATTTAGTGTTTTGACTATTATGTGGCATGAGGAGTTTCTTTTCTGGTCTAGTCTATTGGGTGTTCCATAGGCCTCTTGTATGTTTATGGACGTCTCTTTCTTTAAGCTGGGAAATTTTTCTTCTATGATTTTCTTGAAAATATTTTCTGGACCTTGGAGTCTGGAATATTCTTTTTCGTCTACTCCTATTATTCTTAAACTTTGTCTTTTCATGGCATCCTTAATTTCTTGGATGTTTTGTGTTTGTAACTTTTCAGATTTTACTTTTTCTTTGAGAGTAGCAATTTCTTCAATTGTATCTTCAGCACCTTAGATTCTCTCTTCCATCTCTTGTATTCTGTTGGTGATGCTTACCTTTGTGGTTCCTGATCTTTTCTCTCAGTTCTCCAGCTCCTGGGTTTTCTCAATTTGTGTTTTCTTTATTGATTCTAATTCTGTTTTCATGTCTTGCACCATTTCCTTCATCTGTTTCAATGTGGATTCCTATCTTTTGATGATGGCCTCTATTTTTTTGTTTGTTTCCTCTCTATATGCCTCTACTTGTGTCTCTACATGTGTCTCCATTTGTTTGGCTGTATTTGCCTGTATTTCTTTGAGAACTTTTTTTCCTATTTATGTGCCACTAATAACTGGATAAGCATAGATTTGAGGTCATTCTCCTGTGTTTCTGTTGAATTAAAATATATGTTAATTTTTGGTGGTTGCTGGTGAAGCCTGATGTCCTGATTTATTTTGGATGTGTTCTTTTGCCAACCTATAGCCATGTGCTTATCTGTAACCTTTGCTGTTTGTTCCTGGAATCCGTACTTCAGACTGGGTCAGTTTTTCTCTGGTGTCTGGAAGATGAGAGAGGTCCACCTGTTTGAGGGTGCTTTCTGGTGTTTCAGCTGTAGCTAAGGGAGGAAGGTTGCAGGTGCATGTGTACAAGCATAGGAAGTGTGTCTGGAAAGACAGTATGCTAGTGTGTGTAGATGCCTGGAAGGGTGAAGCGTAAATGCAGATGGGGGTGCTGGTGCATTTTGAAGGTGCAGTGACATGCACAGGTGCCCTGAAAGGCTCGGTGGCCCACAGGCCCATGGCAGTGTTGTGCTCCAAGCATACAGCTCTGCCTGGGTTGTGCCGTCTTTTCTCCAGGGATTGTTTGCCTGGACTGCCCTGGGAAACCCACAGAACAGGGACTTCAACGTTGAGAATGCTGTCCCAGAGAGGCCTAGGTTACCCACAGTGGGGGTGGGGGTGAGAGCAATCAGATCTCTGGCTGGTATTGTAGAGAGACCCTGGATCTGGGGCTCTGCATGTACTCACTTGAAGGTGCACTCACTTGCTCACAGGCCTATGCAGAAAGCATAGGGATCCCTCTGCTCTCTACTCTCAGATTTGGGCCCGTAGGGGCAAATGAAAGTGTAGGAGATCTGTCAGTGATGTCCCCTGTATGGCTGCCAGGCAGGGAGGCCCATCACTGGGGCTGCCTCTGCCATCTCAGTCATGGAACATGGAGGCTCATGCTTGGGGCAGCTGCAGCCTGCCTGCTGGAGCACTGTAGCAGGGAGCAGGGACTCCTGTACTTGGGGCCTCCTCTGCTGTCTCAGTCACAGAGCTGGGAGGCTCCTGCTTAGGGTAGTGGCAGCTGCTACAGTAACAGCCAGCAGGGAGACCCTTACCTGGATCCACACTGCCCCAGCTCAGTGTTGTCCCCTCTAGCCCAGGAAGCCTCAATATCCACATTCTGGCTTCAGGCACCGCTCCACCCACCAGTTTCGGAGTTTCGGATCTTCTGCCCCTCAGATGCAGTGCAGGCTTGTCACCGCCATCTTGGAGCCACCCTATTTTCTTATATTAAGAAAAAATAAATATATAAAATATCAAATGGATTAAAAATAGCATATTTTCATGCATGTTTTATGTGTGTGCTTGTTTCATAAGAAAGCTTTGGATGAAATACATTATGAACATTTGTAGAAAACATTTTTAAAGCTTATATTTGCCAAGCACTTTACTTGTTAATTCATTAATTCTTCACAACCACCGATCTGAGGGAGGACCTATTTTCGCCTCCAACTCACAGATGATGAAGTGAATAGAAAGGTTAATTTCATCTACAGAGCTACAGAATGACTGAGGAAGACTTTTTGACCCCTAAATCCAGCAACTGTGCTATTTTCCATTCATTGGATTTTAGAGTGTTTAATTTCTGCTTGATTCATTCTCAAATGGTAAGCAATGCATTGTGAAATGAATATTAAAATAAACAACCTTGTGTTAGACTTTTAAAGAGATCATTTATATGAATTTTTAATTTATTCTGAAATTATAGGCAAGATATTTTTTTCCCATAACATATGAACATTCACCCAAGGAAAGCTTCCTGCTTTAGTCTGCAACTATCTGGATATGAATTTGTTTCTATGATAGTCAGATTGATGTCTTCAAGATCTAATAGGTAATATTTAACATGTGAGTTAATGGAGAAATTGTTTACCTTGCCTGTCCTTAGACGCATATAAACAGAGAATTTAGTCTGAGTCATTGTGGATTCATTCTGTATTAGTATATCAAATCCTTCCTAGCAGCAAGAAGCTTGTGGAACTCTCAGTCCTTTGGTTGGAAAATTTAATTTTTTTTTCTTTTTTGCTGCCCAAAATAGGATATGAATTCACTGATTTCCTACAATCATAGACCACCTAAGTTATGGAGTGCATTGAGCACTCAATGATATTTTCTCTACTTCACAGAATGCAGTTAAGCTGTCTGAACCAGGAGATTCCTCTTAATAGATGAAGAACATGAGAATCTTTCCTCCATTTGGTTTTCCAAGAGTTCTAAATAAGATCGTTTTCATTTCCTTTATACCCCAACTATGAAAGGAACATAGAAATAAGTGCCACGTTGTAAGGAGTGCTGTCCAATTTGATGAAATACCTGGGCCTCTTGTCTTGCTTTTACTGACTACAAGTTAGCATTGAGAGTATTAGTAACCACTAATACTATTTAATGCACTCAAAACCATTATGGGAAACTATAAACTCTGGAGAGTGATTCTGTCTTTCAGGATAAAACAATGCTATTGAAGGAGAAAGAAAGTTGTTCTATAAAGAACATATCTATAAATGTTCTATAAAGAAATATAAATGCTCCTTTTCTTTATAAAGATGAGTCAGAAAGGAGAGAATGGTGAGTAACACCCAAGGCCACTGATGAGTGCTTCATAAAATAATTAGCTGTGAAAGAGAAGTCGTATTTGGATTTCGTAGTGGAGTTAAAGGGCTCTGAGTAACGCTGATAGCAACTGGTCATGCCAAACACAAAAGTGGCTAGAAATGTCTATTGTGTGTGTACCTGGTCTTGCTTGTGTTTGTGTCTCTGTCTGTGTCTATGTGCAAGGGTTCATGCGTGTGTGTGGTATATGTGAGAAAGCCAGACTGAGCTGTCGGGTCTTTTTTCTTGTGGCATCCCACAGTAGTTTTGGATACTGGATCACTCACTGAGTGTTGAGTTACTGACTCAGCTGGACTGGCTGGCTGGCACGCCCCAGGGATACATCTGTCTTTGTATCCAAAGTGGGATCACAGAAAAATCACTGGGCCTGGCCCTTCATGTGGGTGCCAGGGTTCTGAACTCAGGTCCTTCTGTTTGAAAGCAAGCATTTTTTACCTAATGACCGAGGGACCGAACCATCTCCACAGCCCTTCATGCTTTAAAAACTTTTATTGAAAATTTTTTTCACAATATATTTTGATCATATTCTTTCCCTCTCCCAGCTCCTCCCAGATCTTCACTGTCTTTCTATTTGAAAGGCTGTAATTGGTTTGTTCTTACTCCAGGTTTCCACTGTGCAATTTAAAACACTTTACATCTCTTTAAATTTCAAGGTCTATTTTCTACATGTGTAAATTTGATATACTGATAAATTGTGATTTTTAAATGTAATTTAAGCATGCTGTACTGCATTAGACAGTATGTGAGATTTCAAAATAATCTAGAGATGTCAAGAAAACTAGGTAAAAAAAATTATCTTGAATTTCAAGCACATATAATTTTGATTTTGGAGGTCAGGGTCCCTGGAAGTCATGTGGGTAAGACCAGAAAACACTGTAGCCAGCATTGCTGTCTAATCTGCTTCATGTTGGAAATAAACAAGCACCTGTAGGCAGTAGGAAAGGACCCTCAAGACCAAATTATCAGCACAAAGATGCATTTGCTCCGGAGAGACAGAGAGCAGAAATAAGTCACAAAGACAGGAGATAGAGGGAGAGAAAGAGGGGAAGTGAACAAAGGAGAGGGGAGAAAGGGGGCGAAGGAGAAGGTTAAGGGAGAAGTGGGAAAAAGAACTGCCTCTGGATAGAAAGGATACAGTCATGGCCCATATGCAAATGGCATTTTATAAAGGTAAACTATGTTAGAATGAGCTATTTGATTTTAATTGGGCATGTTAATTTGCTGAGCCAAAGGGGGCTTTTGATTCCTGGACTTCAATACTTTGATAGTCGGACGTTGGTAGTCAGCCTCAGGAGAAGGGATTGGCCAAGTAAGCAAATAAACCTTGGGGGCTAGCTTTAGGACTATAAAATAAAAGAATGTTTGCCATGCTTGCCATGCTCAAGCTGGCCAGATTGTTCAAGGACCAGAATAACAAGTGGGAATACTAACTTGCATTACATTGATTCTGACTACATAATTAAGAACATAAAATCATATTACTTAAATCTAAAAAATGAGACTTCACAAAGTGTAATTTTAGTTATTCTTTGAAATTTTCAGGCTTTTACACACTACATTTTAATCACAACCAGCCACCATTGTCTCACTCTAAATTTATTTTTAACCCAATCCCTCCCCCTAGATCCTAGTATTCTCTTTCATGTACATTCAAATATCAATAATAAATATTTGCTCCAAAATTCTATCATTATAGCTGTGCCTCTACACTGAAAATGTCCCTTCTTGGGCACCATCTCAGTTCATCTACATAAAAGAAACATTAATTGAGAAAATAATCTGAGAAGTATCTAGATGTTTTCATGCTCTAATTTTGCACAACTTTCTATATACATATATATGGAGTTAATAATTATATTCTGTGTCATGTGGAAGGCTATACTGCTTTGCAAAATAGCTCTATAATTGGATGTTATTACACATAACCAGAACGAAATAGCCCTCTCTGACAATGTTCACAGAACTCTTTCCAACAAAATGGAGCTCCCCTGACCCCCACAGTGAATTCATCTTAGATTCTTCTCCATGCACTGAAGTATTATTAGCCTAGGGGGTTACAAAAATCTCTGAAAGAAGAGTTCAAGTGTTTTGAATTTGTTTGCACCCCTTGTAGATAAACTATTATGATGGAGTTCTGGAGATTTATTTATATTTAGTATTTTATATTAAACTTTTAAAAAACTGTGACCCTCTTCTGGCATTTATTCATAGGTCTGTGCTAAAATGTCCAGATTTGGTCAGGCCAAATCGCTGACCTATTACCCTCTCAATAATCATATCACTCCTAAACTGAACACTAACAATAGAATCATTTTTGCAAGTGTTGATGTGAAATAGACACGCAGAGCTTTGGAATATTTTACTTTTAGACAAGGGGGAAACTCATTAATCATCTTCTGCCAAATGTCATTACAACTATTGCAAGGAGTCATAATGACAGGAAGATCCAAGGTTTCTGAAAATACAAATTGCAAGATACAGTTGATTCATTTAAAAATGTCACTGAAACATTTTCAGAGAACTGGATAATTTTTCTCATTCATGTTATTACTCAAGGCAAGTGCTTCCTTTACCAGTCAATCACATGACAGCAATCATACCTACAGGAACAAGACAGTTCACCTTCGCTGGCCTTCATTCATGTAGAAAAAAGTAATAAATGACAGGACCCCAAACACATGCCTTTTCTCTCCACCTGGAAACTTCATGTCCTTTGCATTACCTCGTTGTTTAAAAAGTAACACAACATACCAGATAGGGCAGTAAACACCTGAAGTCCAGGGACCAGAGGTGGAGGTAGAGGGATCCTGAGTTTAAGACCAGCCTCGGCTACAGAATGAATTCAAAGCTAGCCTGGACTACTTGAGATCCCTGTTTCAAAAACCTAACAGCAATAAGCCATCCCCCATGGTGTAAAAGATTGAAATGAGCCATTTTGATTCACCTTCCCTACTCTCATTCATTGAGGTTGATTTAAGTAAAATTATATGTGCTTAAAACCATCTCAGAGCAAGAATAAAAATCTCTCTTCATATCTCAGTTACTCTTTGTGAGACACAATATTGGGTGGCTTAAAAAATAATCTTCTATAAACAATCTTTTTTTTTTTTTTACCAAATAGTAAATAGAATAAAGGCTTCCAAAGAAAGCTACATCATGAATTCAAGAACAGATAAATATCTTACCTTGCAAGAGGAAAGGACATGCAGATGTGATTTCAGATCCAGAGTTGGAAAAATTATGCTGGGTTATTCCTACTTATGTGCAGGGACCAGACGGGTTAGAGAAGCTGAGGTAACAGAGAGAGGGTGATGCCAGCCAATGAGCTAGGAGATGAGAGGATACAGAACTGTAAAGAACTAAAACAAAACAAAAACAAAAAGCAAAGGTAGATGCAAATTGTCCACCTCAGACAAGACAAGCCCTGGGAATCTGCAGTATATCCTCTCCTGCCCAGTCAAGAAACTATATGATATTTTATGGCACTAAGTAGCTCGTGATTTGTTGCGGCAGCTGTATGAGGCTAACACACTCATGTTCATCACCGAGAAAACAAAATAATAAATCTGGCCATTACATTTCTAGGAAAAAATGGCATAGAGTTACATTTATGGCACGATAGTCAGATAGTATGATAATTCATTTTACCCACCTTAGTTTTGTAAGTAGCTCCGCCTTCTGTATGTGTAATACAAACCATTTGCCTGACATTTAAAGAATAAAGAATAGTAAATGAGGAGTATCCAATGATCTATATTCCCCTTTTCACCTTTAAAAGTGAAAAAAAAAAAAAGCTCTCTTCTGAAAGAATGGAATTTCTTACTTAGCAGGGGGAGAATAAGAACATTTGCAAGGGACTGCTCATTTTGTTAAAATAAATATGATAGCTTCTCATGAGTGAGGCAAATTCACAAATATCTCTACATAAAGAAGCAAGATTAGTAGTCTTTTAAAGAAGCCAGCATTTATTTCCGTAACAGTAAAATATTGCATAGGCTCTGAAGAGCTCAGATAATGGTGTTTAAAACAGGCACGTTAAAGCCCTTTGAACATGAATATCATGAAAGGATCAGAAAGGAGGGAGCAGACAGCACTCAGTCCTGAGGTGCCCCCAGTTTAGCAGGTGAAAAAAATACATTAAAAAGATTTTTTTTAATGTATGGGGATAGTTTTCTGGGCAACCTTAGAGAACATCACCACAGTAATGCAAGAGAACAAATAAGAAAAAAATGGTTGCCCTTGATAAGAGATTGAGAAGGGCTTCTCAAAGAGAAGCCTGTGTGCTTCTTGAAGCATAAACTAAACAAACATGCATGGGCATGTTTGTAATCCTAATGAGAACAAATCTCTTCCCCAACCAATGGAATACGTAGCTTTCAAGTTCTTTTCCAGGTTAATACTCAACATCCTATCCTCATCAAATGTCAGTTCAACAGTGGGCATCTCAGCTGGGGTATTATCATCAAACACAGCACCAAGGGAGGTGACATCAGACCTAGCCATGTGAAGTTAGCAATTGTTCTTGGGTCCATTTGTGGAAGAAAATTCAGGTATAATCACTAAATTCTCGGTAAATATCTAGAAAACAGAAGAAAAAGAAAAGATACTTTGAACTTCAGGATGTTTTCAAATTTCATTTATTCATTTCCCATTTTACTCATATAGTTTAGTGATCTTTGGGACACAGCAAGTACTGACAAGTTAAAGTGATGAGAACGGCATCAAAATCCATAGCTGCTAATTCTTAGAGAGATACGTTGAGGAAAAATTAAAGGCAAGAAATAAAAATACTTTGACCGTCTTCATGCTAGCCTTCCCTCTGAGTGGCTTCACCCAGCAGATGATGGTAACAGAAGTAGAGACATATTTCTGACTGGCGTGCAGAAATTCCTGTGGAAGAGTTGGCGGAAGGATAGAAGGACCCAGAGGCGACAGGAGCTGGAGAAGACCAACAGAGCTAACTAACCAGGGGTCAGGTGGTAGCTGTGGAGAATGAAGCATCAATCAAGTACCATGCAGGGACTAGAACTGGACTTCCCACACAGCTGTAGCCAGGGAGGCAGCTTGGTCCTCATATGGGTTCCATAGTAAGGAGAAGGGGAGCTGACTCTGGCATGGACTCTGTTGTCTGCTTTTTGATTACTTTCCCCTAGCCCAGGCCACAGCGGAAGAGGATGCTTTCAGTCCAGGTGGGACTTGGCATGCTGGGGTAGTTGGGTAAGGGGGATGGACTCCCCCCTTCTCTGAGAAGTAGATAAGGAAGGATAAGGGCAACAGGGAGGTAAGGTGGGACTGAGAGGAGAGGAGGGAGGGCCTATGACCAGGAAATGAATAAATAATTAACAAAAAAGAAGAAGAATCACAGCCTTCAAGCGTAAGCAATGTCAGCCGCAGATTAATGGATCGAAGAGCAAAGACAGGTTGTTTTTTTTAGGTAATTTGGGAAAATGCTATATTTTTCTGTGATAAATAGTTCTTCAGTACAGCCTTCAGCCCATCCAGCACATTGCTAATAACACTGAACATTTTTAAAACGTGGAAAGTCATAGAGTATGAAGTTGGCCTTTTGTTCTGTAATTAATCCGTCATTGGAAGGAGAGACGACGGAACAACTGAGTGGATTTTCTCTTTGAACCGGTTCCAACCCTGCAAAGGTAACATTTCTACGGCCATTGGAGTGCTTCACTGAGAAAGAAGAAACTATGATTAGAGCTGATGTCGGTACAGTTTTCTTTCAGTCTGTCCTGTCTCCGTTTATTGTCAAATGAATAAAAATGGATGTCACAACCAATTTGACTCCACTCGCTTTAAAACAAATACGCAGTTCTAAAAATAGTTACAGAAGAAAACTTCTAAGTATTTTTGTGGAAAAAAAAAAACAAAAACAAAAACAAAACAAAACTAGAGGAGCACTTGACAGGAAAGGCTCCCGGTGATACTCACAGGTGTCCATTCCGGCTGGGTCACCTAACTGACTACTTTCCATCGTGACGTTTTCTTCCCAAATTTAAGTCAACATAATGATGATGTCAGTCACATGCAGTGTGTCAGGGAGCAACTAATGATTATAGATATTGCAATTGTCCTGGGTAGTTGCCCTAAGAAAACGTCCTAAAGCTTCCTGGGATGAAAGGCAAGAGTAACCGGCAACAGGAGTGGAGAAATTCCATTTCTTTCATTCCTATCATTTCCTCATTAATCATTAAGTAATCAGAGTGTACCAGCATCTGGGCAGAAGGTGGGAGGTGGCAGAGTCTTCACCAAGAAGCACATTATGACAGGACCACAAAGGTAATAAAATCACAGATGGCTATTTTATGCTTTCATCTCTGGAAATAAAAAAAAAAGTTTAAAATTTGTCTATTGTGTATGGTGCTGTGCTACCTATTATAAACATAAAGATGCATGTGCTGCCTTATTATTCTGTAAATATAACAAAACATACTTTTCCATTAGCTGCTAAAGACAGAAGGTTTATTTTGGCTTTGGATGTTTCAGTTCATAGTTGGAGAAAAACATTGTTCTTTGGTCCATGGTGGGGATACTAGACATCAAGGGCATGGCAGCTGGCAGATTAAAGCAATAAGCATAACTATAACAGGCTGATAACTAATAAGTGAATTGGCATGAGTTTCAGATGATATTATTGGGGCCAGGGGAAAACCTCAGCCATTCTCTTCAGCTACCCTAAAGGTTCTTTATTTTTCCACTCCAATGGCTTGCCTCAAGTCTTAGCATAATCATATGATAAATGAAGAAATCCAGGCCCCCTGGCATTCCACTAATCTTATGTCAGTTAGGAGTGTGATTGTCCAAGAGCCTTCTGTATGCTAGGTTTATGCATAATTAGGCTCTGATAAGGCCACTCAGCTTGGGTCATTAATAACATTTTGTCCTTTACATACACAGCTGCAGTTCTGACTCTATATCCACACAGCATGCTCTCAGAATTGATTTTCTAGTAAAGGTAATTCATCTGCATTAACCCCCACTAGACTTCTCTTCTAAGCAAGGCAGCTAGCTGACCAGGGTTGGAAAAACATTTTGTGCCTCACACCAAGCCAATAAATGTATTTTGATTCAAGTGAAAACTCAGTGTCTCAATATCCGCACTCAGTTAGGAAACATTTCATCACTGATTATTATTGTCTGCCATGTACTCGGAAAGGAAGAAAGGTGGCCCATGCCCAGTAGAATTTGTTTATTACTGCTTGTAAACTGAAATTGTTACACTGACCATTCTATTTGGTTTAATTACTTGAACATAACAGTAACTTCAAGGAATGTCCAAACTTGCTAACAAAACATTGAAACAAACTAGCCCATGGAAGTTTTGAGAAATTGATTGACTGCTACAAAAAAAAAAAAAAAAAAAAAAAAAGTCCTAAGGAGGATGTAACCTGAATTCTGTTTTAGAAAAACTGGGGAAAACAATAATTAATATTGGACAAATTGAAAAAAAAAGCATTTAGTCCTTAATTCATTTTCCAATCAATAAAATCATATACACACAATGCAAGTTAGTAACTTTATATGGATTGTGTGTGTTGTGTGTATATATTTATGGATTTATTATATATATACAGTATATACATTTACATGTAATAACAATTAAAGAAATATTGGTTATGCATTTTAAAGAGACCAAGAAGGTGGTGGTTGCAGAGTAAAAGAGGAAGGAAAAAAAACTATGTAATTATATTTTAACTTCAAAAAATTTAGAAGACTTAAAACAGAGTATAAGTTCATTAACAATATTATCATTGCAAAATCTTTGTTCCTATTTTTATGTTTACTTATTCTTAAAGTTCAAATCCTTACAAGAAGCGCACATGACAATCAAATTATTGCAGTGATCTTACAAGTACAATTTTAAATCATAAGTGTAAGAATATCATGGACATCATAAGCACAGCTTAAAAAGTAAAGTCACCTACAATATGACTAAAAAACATACCAGTCATGTAAGTGTACTTTTCCCAATTTAGAATTATTTACATACAAAATAAAGATAATAAAATAAACTGTACAGTCCTGCTTTAATTTAATTTGAGGAAAAAGAGTGGGAAATTACTCTCATCTAGAATTAAAAGAATCAAAAGAATCTAGCTTCAAGAGAGATTTGGGTTCATAACAGCATCGACTTCATTCTCTCTATATATAGCCTTCATTTGCTGCACCCAGGGAAGTAGTTGATCTGTGCTTTACCTTACATTCATCCATTGACTTTCATCTTCCTTAAAGATAGTTAAGGAAAACAAGACAGTGAAAGGCAATCCGTTTACATATTTGAACAGATCTCAATTCCCAAATTATTGTAAAATAAAATACATGCGCTGAAGGCTGAAACAAATTTCCAGCACCCTGGTTCACTACATGAAAAATATAGCATAATACCTATGTCTTAATCTCTCATGACAGAAATATTTAATTCATATTTTGTACAAATAACAGTTGAAAATATGGAAATAGTGGTAATTTTGATATTAAGCAGTGACTTTATTCTTTCTCTATGTCTCTGTGTCTCTGTCTCTCTCTCACACACACAGAAACACATTCATACACAAACACTACTATTCCTTTCAAATTCTTCTCTCAATATTAACTGACTCATAGCTTTTTGCTTTAGTTATAATTTCCTACCAAGATTAAATTTTAAAACTGTATGTATTTGCATATACATGGTTTTATAATAGTTTCAAAAGAGATTTGGGTACATATCCACTTAGGCCATCCAATAAAACAATTTCAACAAATGTAGCAAAGACACTGAGTGTTACCTTATTTAAAGTCTTAAATTCCAGAAAACTCCAGGCTTTCTGGAACAGTAGCTTTAGTATTTTCAGCACACCTGGTTTGTGATTGATGGCAACATCTATTAGCAAACAAATTTTAAGTGGTAAAGAAGATTATCCCAGAAAGAGCTATCAAGTCAGGTCTGAGTTTCTTATTATTATACATTTATATTATTAAAGGGAGATGACAAGACCTATAGCTACTTTCTCAACATCACAATTTAAAAATGTTCCTAGATGTTGGATATCCCAGAGACATAGAATAGAACCAAATCATTCCAATATGATGATTCCTAATAATATTCTGCTATATCGTAGACCAAAGGTTAGCATAATCATCATCAGAGAGGCTTCACCAGGTGGGAACAGATGCATAGACACACAGCCAAACATTAGGAAGAGCTCTGGAAATCCTGAGGAAGAGGAAGAGGAAGGATTCTAGGAGCCAGAAATGTCAAGAACACCACATGAACACAGCCCATAAAATAAACTAACCATGGCTCATAGGGGCTCACAGAGATTGAAGTGACAATTAGGAAGCTTGTATGGGTCAGATTGAGGTCCTCTGTACATATGTTATGATTGTGTAGCTTGGTGTCTATCTTACTTAGGATTTCTATTGCTGTGAAGAGACACCGTGACAACAGCAACTCTTATAAGAAAAACATTTATTTGGAGCTGGCTTACAGGCTGCCATTATTTATAGTCTTGGCAAGGAGTATAATAGCCTGCGGGCAGACATGGTGCTGGGAAAGGAGCTGAGACTTCTACAGCTTGATCTACACACAGCAGAAAGGACCGTGAGCGACCCTGGACATAGCTTGAGCATCTGAGACCTCAAAGCCTGCCCCTACAGTGACACACTTCTTGAGAAAGGCTATGCCTTCTCCAACAAAGCTGGATCTCCTAATAGTGACATTTTCTATGGACCAAGTTTTCAATCACATGAGCCTTCCTATCCAAGCCAGCACAGTGGGAGCAGAGGCTGTTTCTGACTCTTTTTTTTTAAATTTTTTTATTAATTACACTTTATTCATTTTGTATCCTCCCATAAGCCCCTCCCTCCTCCCCTCCCGACCCCACCCTTCCTCCCCTTTCTGCATGCATGCCACTCCCCAAGTCCACTGATAGGGGAGGTTCTCCTCTCCTTTCTGATCTTAGTCTATCAGTTCTCATCAAACGTGGCTGCATTGTCCTCTACTGTGGCCTGGTAAGGCTGCCTCTTTTAGCCTGCCTTAGGGACACTTTTCCTCCTACCGGCTGGTTTCATCCAGCCTTGATATGAGGGTATGTACGTAGTCTTATTGCAACTTGTTATGCCATGTTTAGAGGATACCCCTGTGAGGCCTACTCTTTTTTGAAGGAAAACAGAAGAGGAGTGGATCTGGTGGGGAGGGTGAGAAGGTGTGGGCAGAACTGTGTGGTTAGGAGGGAGGGAAAGCTGCAGTAGTGATAGAGAGAAAATCCTTTCCCAGTCTGTAGGCTGTCATTTTGTTCTGTTTACAGTGTCCTTTGCTTTACAGAAGCTTTTCAGTTTCAGGAGGTCCTTTGTCCCTGGCGTTGCTGCCTTGCCAGGCCACAGAGGAAGAGGATCCAGGCAGTCCTAATGAGACTTGATAAGCTATGGGCAGATGGCAGAGGAGGAGAACTCCCCTTTTCAGTGGACTAGGAGAAGGGGATGGGGGGAGGGGGAAGGAGAGTGAGACCTGGAGGAGTTGAGGGAGGGGATTTCAATCATCATTTTTATAAAGACCTAGTTGGATTTCTTTTGTGAATTCTCAGTTCTGGAAGTTTTCTTGCTTTATCATTGTTTTTTGTTTTTTTCGGTTTGTTTGTTTGGTTGGTTTTTTTTGTTTTTTGTTTTTTGTTGTTTTTTTTTTTTTTTTTTTAGCCTCAGGTGTCTGCTCTTTTTGTTGTTGTTGTTAATTTTCAACTTGTATTTTGTATATTTTTTACTTGACTAGCCTAGTTTATTTTTACTACTGACACTAGAATTTTGAAAAAGTTCCAATGATAGATTAACTCTGTACTTCCACGTCATTGCTACTTACTGACCATCACAGCATTTCTTGCATCCGTTCATATAATAGTTCCCTCTTTATGTTGTTAACAACTGCAGAGGAAACAGAAAGATTGTAAGAGCCGTATGATATAGAGGACTCCAAGAGAACAAGGCCCTCTAAGTCAAAGGAACGAAGATCACAGAAACTCACAGAGAGTCAAACAGCAAACACAGGGCCTAAGGTTAGGGTCTGCACTAGGTTCTCTGCACAGTGTTATAGGCTTCAGGTTTTTAATTGGGATTTTTGGAGATGTGAGCAAGGGAGTCTCTGATTCTTTTGTCTTCTCTTTGGGGTTCTTTTTCTTTTGTTGATTTGCATCGTCCAACTTCAGTGTGATGGTTTTGTTTCAGCATATCATATTTTATTTTGTTATATTTTGTTGTTACCTCTTAGAAGCCTGTTCTTTTCTAATAAGAGAGAAAGAAATGGAATGGTTCCGGATGAGAGAAGTTGGGAGCGAGTGAGAAGAGTAGATGGAGGGGAAACTGTCATCATGATATATTATTTGAAGAATCTAATTTTAATAAATGAGGAAAAATAAAAATAAAATACAAAAACCAAAATCAAGCAAAACCCAACCGTACATTTGTAGGAACTATATTACTTTTAGTTTTGTTAGTCATTCAATCTCTTCCATGATTCTTAGCATAGAGCAAGATTTCACTTTAAATTGTTATGCCAAACAAAAAATCTCCTTTGTAAAGATTTCTTACAGTAAAGTTGTAGTTCATTGTTTTTATGGGCTTTGTTTATGTGTTAGTGTCACTGTGTATGTATGATTCTGTAGTTTTTTTTTTTTTTTGCTTTATTTCCTTTTTTTAAATTTGATTTTGTTTTCTAAAGAAAGAGAGAAAGACAGTGTGAAGTTGGAAGGAGAGAATCTGGGAGGAGTGGAGAGAGGGCAAACCATGATAAGAATATATTGAAAAAAGAAACAGTATCAGAGACCCTGCAAATATGTACATTTATTATGTGACTGTCAAAACAAAATAAAAATTAAAAAGAGAAAAAAGTAACCAGAGGGCAAATCCTGCTTCCAAAAGGTGGTGTGATCTGTGGTGCCTAGATGCTTCTCACTAGCTTTTCATTAAACTTCCTATTTCAGTGGCTTAGGCTTCACCCTAACACTGGAAAGAATAATTATTCAAAATATTATGAGAAAAGTAAATCTTTTTATAACATTAGACAATGGTGAAGCATCACTCTTGAATTTGGAAAGAGCTATTAAGGTACAAAGCACCAAACTGATTATACATTCACAGGCCTCCACTTAAAGGGTCTTCAAAGAAGGACCTTAAAGGTGAACGTGGATCCAAAGGATGAGACAAATTAAACAAGGTTAAAGTTTGAAATTAGGAGTATTTTTTTATTAAATTAAGCCAATGAAATAAACAATTTTAAGTAGTAATTATGAAGAGACAGGCCATTAGGTCATTCCTTTTGTAAGGTATTTCAGATCCGTTGTGAGGCTTAAAAATACTATACAGCTCTAAAAGTTTTTAGAAAAATATTACATAAGGTCAGATATTAACACTTCAAATGTAATCACTAAATTTCTAGGATATATATAGATATATAATCATATACATAACCATATATAATTATATATATAATCATAGGTCAGAAAAAGGAATAAGAATGTTATGAAATTAATAGGAGGCAGGAAAGATGGGGTAGGAAAGTACAAACAGGCATGATAAACAGGAAACACAACGCAAGGTGTAAATTAAGTATTAATAGAAGTAAAGGTAAGAAAAATATTTATTGAAACTCATCATTATGAGCTAAGAAAAAAATGGGGAGGACTCTCCAAAAATTATAAATACATACATACATATATACAGAATTGAAAATGAATGAATGAAAATTACACAAACTCCAAGAAAACTGCTAAAGCAAAACCAGCACCTCAGAAAAAGAAATTTAAGATACAAAGAATTAATGTGGATAAGACTAGACAATGCCTTATCTCATAACAATATAAGCAACCACACAATGAGAGTAGTAAAGTTATACATATTTAAAGGACTCTCTTCAAAATCTAGGAGGAAAAAAATTGTCATGATTACCAAAAATTTTAAGCCCATATTAATGATGCATTGTTTTCCTTCATATGGTAACGCAAGCTTACAAAATGAATAAGGTACAGCAACTTTTTACAACAAAATGAACACATGCAACCAAGTAGATAAACAGAGAGCACAGTATCCAACCAAATAGTCCGTGCGGGATACACACAAAGCATGACCTTAGGTAACTCCTAAGGAAGCTCTTAACGAGCCTTATAAAGAACAACAAAAGAAAAATTTATTCTTTGATCACAATACCTCTAACCTAATCGCTGAGTATAAGAAAGGGTGCAACTACTATGTATTTGCATAGTTAAAATGATTTATTGAGCAATGCCTGCTACCCCTCAATATTCGGAAAGTAGAGGCAGGAGTGTCAGAAATTCAAGGTCAGTTCTTACTACAAAGACAGTTTGAGGCCAACATGAGACACAAGATACCCTGTTTCAAAAAGAAAACAAAACAAAAACAAAAACAAAATACAGATAGTTAAATTGCTAAAGGAAAATACAGTAAAAATAAAACAAAATAAATATGTAAATTTTTAAATTTATAGGTAATGAAAGATTCATTATAATTTTATGAAAGTATTCCGAGTTTTAGAGATGAATTTATATCTTTGAATGAACTAAAAATAACTATTGATTTCAAAATACTAGAAGACAATGTATTTTGAAAATAAGAAAAGTAATGGAGGTGACAACAGAAAAGAAACATTACACAAATCCAAAACCTAATTTTCTTAGAAAAAAAATAATAAGCAAATTAGACCAGAGAAACAGTTTTGCTTTTTTAAAAAAGTTATTTATTTTTATTGATTACAGTTTATTCATGTTGTATCCCAGCTATAGCCCCCTCCCTCATCCCCTCCCAATCCCACCATTCTTCCCTCATCTCCTTCCTTGCCCTTCTCCATGTCCAATGATAGGGGAGTTCCTCCACCCCTTCCATCTGACCCTAGCATATCAGGACTGGCTCAGCAGGACTGGCTGCATTGTCTTCCTCTGTGGACTGATAAGGCTGCTCCCTTTTCAGGGGAAGGTGATCAAAGAGCCAGCCATTGAGTTCACATCAGAGGCAGTCCCTGTTCCAATTACTGGGGAACCCACTTGGAGACAGAACTGCCATGGGCTATATCTAAGCAGGGGTTCTAGGTTATCTCCATGCATGGTCCTTGGTTGGAGTATCAGTCTCACAAAAGACCCCTGGCCCCAGATTTCTTTGTTCTGTTGCTTTCCTTGCGGAGCTCCTGTCCCCTCTAGTTTTGATTTTTTTCTAAGATGTTTGCTAAACAAATATTCATGAGAATTTTGTCTAAATAAAAAGACAATAAATGTTTCATTGAAAGACATGAGGATCCATGGCCCTCAAGAGGAGAGATAAGATGAATCAGCAAATATATCGAAAAACTTGGAACAGAACCACCTCATTCTACCCACATAGTGAAACAGCAGTCTGAGACCAAACAGGCATAGCTAAACTATGAGACATGATCAATGAACCACTCTAGGGTACTCATGGCAACTTCCATCATGTGAAGACTCCACTGAGCCAGGGACTCCAGTGAGCCTCATATTAGCTGTATTACTGGGAGAGAATTTTTCATTCCAAAGGGGTATCTGACCCTTTCAAGTAAGACAAGACAATGCTAGCGTAGATTCTTGAACCAGCCATTTCCACTTGGCCAGAAGTTTTGGCCCTTCTACTTCCCACAGTGTTCCTTGATATCTTCAAGTGGGCACGTCATCAAATGGCAATGTGATGGAGAGTTACAAGGCCACCATGGGCCAGGCATTTCGTTCAACAAGAAACTTGTAAAAGGCTCCCAGTTTCTTCTTTTTTTTAATTTTTGAAATTAAGATATTATTAATTACATAATTTTCCCATTAATTCTCCCTCCTACCCACCCTGCCCATGTACTTGCCTTCAATCTGTGGCTTCGCATATATATGCTTAAATATGTAAGCACACTCTTCTCAGTTTGTATAATGTTACTTGTATGTATATGATTTTAGGGATGACCACTTGGTATTGGATAACCATTATAAAATTCTTCCCTCAAGAAGACTGTTTGTCCCGCTTTCAGCATTCTTTAGTTGAGTATAGATAGCTTTTTGGTTGGTTGGTTGGTTGGTTGGTTGGTTGGTTGGTTGGTTGGTTGGTTGGTTGGTTGGTTTTTAAATAAAAATGAACGTGATGACCATCAGGCATACGAAATATATTTCAAACTCCAAGGTATCTTTCTGGTTGAAACACTCCCTTTACCCAAGATTCCAAAGAGCAGAATCACCCAGCAGTAGAAACTCGACATTCAAAAAATACCATCAAATGGGGTTTCTGGGAGCTCCAGTTATAAAAAACCGTGAGACCATTTGCAGATAGTTTCCATGCCAGCCTGTGGTTTTCGTCCCCCACAGAAGGTTGTGACTTGAACGTGAGTGGCCGTCGACTGCCGAGGAGAATATCCAAGCACTGCACAGTTCTTTAAAGGCCAGCCGTCACATAAATTGCAGGACTTTCTCTTCGTGACAAACTCAGGAAATCGGTGGTGCTTGTTGATTGCCAGAGGAATTACACATTCTGAATCTGCTCGCACCTCTCTCAGAAACCACTTGGCAAGAACGTCCCTGAGTCTTCTCAGCCCTCCTCGCAGAAGTGTGACAATACTTTAGTTCAGGGTCTGAATGCGGAGGCTTCCGGAGTGCCAATGAGCACAGTGCGGCATGTGCTGTAGAAGAAGCAAAACACTAAAGTCGGCTAATTCCAAACATCAAAGGGAATTTAAGTGCCCAACTAAGCACCAGCATCCTGTTTTTGAGGCCTTTGCTGACCGGCAAAAATCTGTTGTGATGTGCAGGTGATAATGGAAAAGAGAATAAAAATACACAATTCAATCAAGTCTGGGAAATGACAACAAGTGTCCCCATCAGTCGTTAGGTGACTCGGTTAGAACACAAGGCTTCACACCCGTGGGGCCTTGTGAGTGATTGGAAGCCGTTGCACTAACATCTGAGCGCTTGGGCCTATTGGTAAAGCTGAGCAAATAGTATGCGTCCCATTTAAGGTTGCTAAAAGTTCACCAGGAGGCAATAAATGGAAGTGGACTATCTTGCCTGGAGAAAATACTTAAAATTTTGGACTGCTGTTTGGTATAGCGAATAACTTAATGTGTGTTTCTCTTTTATGTATCTTGGCATTGCAATCTAATGTCCTTGCTACCTCTTTAGAGAAAAGGTTTCTTTAATCAGAAATAAGGAATGTGTTCTAGTTCCTTTTTCCATTTCCATGGCCAAAAGCCTTAAAAGGAGCAATTTAAAGGATGAAGTGTTTACTTTGGCTTAGAGTTTGAGATCATTCTATTATGGTGTGAAAAGCACAGCTATAGGCAAGGAGGTCACAGTGGCAAGAAGAGGAGGTGGCTGGCTGGTCACACCTGTGTCTCCACTCAGGAAGACAAGGGTAAAAAGGAAGAACTGCTGGGGTATAAAGCCTCCAGACCTGTTACCACTAATCCAGCTTCTCCAGGGAAGCTCAAGTTGACGGTTCCACACTCTTCCCAAACGACAGCTCCAGCTGCTTCACACACACGAACCCAGGGAAGACACTTCAAACTCAAACTGCAACAGTTTGTGCCTTTCCATCTCTCTGCACGCCCTTTTCATAGCAGCTGCCTGGACATCTCGCTGCTCAGACAGCCGGCTCAGCTCAGCATGGAAGACCAGGCCCTTCTGTTTCTCAGACTTTGAATAAATTTTCATATTGCATGGCTTCGCATTATGAAATTATTCTAAACCTCATTGCTGCACTGTGCTCTAAATAGCCTTGTCTGAAAAAGAACATAGAGCTATGAGTGACCAACGATAATTTCATTGTACATTTTATGACATTCTATAACTTCAGATCACTTAGCTATTATGTCACTAACAATGGTGTCAGGGAATTTGCCAATATGAGGAATTAAAATTTAACTGCTGATTCCAAAATTAATGATCTGTACTACATAATTTTTAAGTACTAAAGTCTTCAAAATATTATCATCAAAGGGAGGTAGCATTAACGTTTCTGTTTTTTATTTGTTTGTTTTCTTTTGAGACAGTATCATCTATAGCCTAGTCTGGCCTTAACTCCCGATCTACCTCCTTCCACCTCCTACGTATTAGGGAAACAGACATGCACTCTTACAGTTTTCCCTGTTTAATACTGTATTAGGAAGTCAAATCCATAAACCCTTTTACTCACAAGCCATTAACTGGTCAGTGAGAATAAAAATTGCTAGTATAACTTTATAATGTTTTGTTTGTTCAATGTTAAGAATCCCTATTCTCTTCAAATAAAACATAATACAGTTATTTAATCATGAGTAAATGTGTAACAGATGGATTTGAGAGAGAAAGTTGGAGGTGAAAAATGTAAATATATGTGTAATATATATACATATACATATATACATATATATATGCATTTGAAAGTATATTTATGTCCTCTTACCATCAGTAAGTGCTCAAGAAAAACCCCACATAAAGTCATGATGGCTTTCTTGTACAGAAGGATAATAGAAGGCTGACTAATCGAAAGCTTCTCAGTTTCATTGATTCACCAGCTCATAAGGCGGGTGGGTATATACGGTCAATCTGAGAATCTCTAAACTTCTCCCTACACAGCGTCTCTGCCGGACTCACGTGAACATGACCTCCAACCCTGCAACTGAAGACCTAAGCTCATGAGAGCAGTGACACAGAGAAAGGTGAGGAGAACACTGAGCTGCAAAAAGCCAATATGTACATAGACTCTGGCTTTAATGCTAGCATATGATCCCTGATTAATCAGCCTCCTGTGTGTAAGGACAGACATTGGAAGCTTCTCAAAGTGAAGAAGAAACATTTTAATCCCATAACCAGCCATGACCCTCACAGACTACATTTTTAATAATATTGCACTATGTATAAGGCTGCTGTTTGCTTAATCCATGTGCATGCTTTATTACAGTTTTATTTTCAGCTTATAGTTATCTAATAAAACTATATGCTTTTCCCTGTGTCACCGATATTGTTAACAAGAATTAGTTTAAAATATGTAAAGTTTTCAAAACTTTATCTATATAACTTTTAAAAAGAAGAAGAAGATGATAATTTTAATGTCAAATCATGTTCCCAATGACTGATTTGTGATTATTGATAACATGTCTGGGAAATAAAAATGAATTTCAGGTGAACTCCATGTTCAAATTAAGAAGATTAGCAGTGTGGGAAATGATAAATAATAAAAGAATAAAAGAATGGGTTAGCCAGCTAAAATAGACTTAGTGAATTCAGCCAAGATTAGATGTAAACACAGAATAGAAAGCCATGATGTAGCTCAATTCTCCAGTATTACCTAAACTCCACCTATGGAGCTGTACCCTTGTAACAAGCATCCGAGATTTATAAAGGTTAGAACTCTGTAGACATACCAGCCATGATGTGCTAAAGATTATGATTCATGTGTAATATGGAAGAGGGTCACCACACTGTAGAACCGTCCTGCAGGATATAAAAATGACATACCGGCTGATCTTGATGATCAAGAAATCATATGCAAAATAGTGAAAATGAACCACCATTTTAGAAATCAACACACATTCTGAATTAAGATTGTTTAGCCTCACAAGACTAAATAGCATCTCCATAGAGATGAATCATATAATTATAAAACTTTCCATTTCCTTTCTTGGATTTTAAATTGCATCTTAGGACGCCTTTTAATGTGATTAATGATCTGTTAATGTTTGTAGTTGATTACTGTGCAAGAAATAAAGAGAAGTGGCAAATAATTATTTTGTAGTTTTCAAGTATCTGGACTTACTTTAAGGCTCTGATTTTGGCAGCAGAATAAATTAGTACATTATTGTAAAGAGAACCATTTGTTAGATGATAAGGAACTTGGATCCTCCCTAATACATGCACATACTTTTTTCCTAGTTGCTAATCCTGCCAAAATCTCAAAGAAAACAGGATTCAGTAACTAAAATCTCAGGGTCACTGCAGAATAAATTAATTCATCTTAATTTTTTAAATTAATTTATTTTTTATTAATTACAATTTATTCACTTTTTATCCCAGCTATTGTCCCCTCCCTCATCTCCTCCCAATCTCATCCTTCTTCCCTCTTTTCTTCCCATGCTCTTCCTCAAGTCCACTGGTAGGGGAGGTCCTCCTCCCCTTTCATCTGACCCTAATCTATCAGGTCTCAACAGGATTGGCTGCATTGTCTTCCTCTTTGGCATGGTAAGGCTGTTTTCCCCTGGGGGGATGGGGGGGAGGTAACCAAAGAGCCAGCCACTAAGTTCATGTCAGAGACAGTCCCTGTTCCCCTTAGTAGGGAACCCACTTGGAGACTAAACTGCCATCTACCCAGGGGTTCTCATTTAAAATTTTTAATTAAAATAGAATTACATTATTTCCCCCTATTTCTCTCTACCTTTATATGTAACTCTCTCTTACAACATTTATTATTATTATTATTATTTTCATTATTTAAAATTCAAATTAAAATATATTTTGATCATATTCTTCCTTTTCCCATGACACTCCAGATCCTCTTTCTTCCCTACTCACCCAACTTTAAGTTCTTTCTCAAAAAAGAAACTAAAACCCAATACCAAATAACCCCCCCTAAAAACAAGAAAACAAAATAAAACCACATCCAAATAAAAAGAAAAAGGGAACAAAAGAAAGAAAAGAAGGAAGCAAGAAATAAAGTAAACCCACCAAACTATAACCAAATAATAGCATCCACACACACTCTCTCTCTCTCTCTCACACACCCACACACACACACAAACAGTTGGAGTCCAATTTTATGTTGGTCAACCACTTCTGAACAGGAGACCTGTCCTAGACTGGTTGATACATCCAGTTTCAGTCTATTAGAAAAAAAAAAAAAACAGCTGATTTTCCTCTCCCACACACAGGACCTGACAGAGAGCAGTTACAAGTCCTGAGTGTGAAGCTTCAGCCTCTGTGAGTTCATGAGCTTTGCTCGTTTGTTTGCTCAGCATGTTTAGTGTTCTAGCTATAGCGTACCATGAGGAATTTCTTTTCTGGTTTTATTTATTTGGTATTCAGTGTGCCTTTTATATATCATATATATAAGATATTGGCTTATCTTTCCTTAGATTTAAGAATATTTTTCTATAATTTTACTGAAGACATGCTATGTTCTTTTGATTTAAAACAGTAATAAGTCATGACCTTTCTTCCTCCTCCTCCCCAACCTCCTCTTCCCCTATTCTTTGTGTACAGATCACAGGTCTTGGTTATTTTACTGTGTTTCAAGGTTCTTGTACATTCCGTTCATGACTTTTAAATTTATTAAAATCTTTAATCTTTTTTGTCTTCAGGCCTCAATATTCTCTCATGTATATGGTCCACTTAGTAAGGCTTTTCACTAATTTTTTGGTTTTGAATTCTTCATTTCCAACTTCATTTCAGTTTGAGTTTTTTTCCAGTATTTCTACCTCATTATTGAACTTAATTTTCATATCATGAATTTTTGTACTTCATTTAGACATTTGTGTTTACTTAGATTTTGTTCTCTAACTTCATTCAGGTATTTTTGTTCTCATTTAATTCTATGGACTCTTTCAATATGGAATTACTGGAAAATGTTTAAAGGTATATTGACTGACACAAAGATTACTAAACATGAAGACCAATAACAGATCTAAACACAAATATACAGAGAATGTTTTATTACCTGATAAAATTAAACTACCAATTAACATGTAATTTTATTTTTGGTGCTCATCTAAATGAAGATAGAAGATGAAGATGAAGGCATGTACTTCTGATTCCAATGCTTGCGAGGCTGAGAAAAGGAAATTGCTACAAGTTCAAGGCCAGCCTGATGCTCATGATGCACTTTAGGTCAACAAGTGTTGCCTAACAAACAAGATCCTTTCAGTAAAGTTAGGAATGATAATGTCGTTTTTTTTTTTTAATAACAAAATTTGTCATTTAATCACATTTTTTTCTCTTCAGCTGAGAGAAAGGTATAAGTAGGTCACAGGGATGGAAGGATTGAAAGCTCTCAGTTTGCAAAGCCCCTTTTTATTTAAGATTGCACAATATGATAACCTACCCTGACTATGGGGATGATATGATACCCTTAATGTATAGTATATATACATATATATACATATCTATGTATGAATATATATTATTTAAATATATCTGAAGTATGCAAGTGTGGCAAGAAATTTTATCTTTGCTAAATTTCAAATGTGTTTCTGAAGATAAAATTCTGATGTGGGCAATGTTCCCAGAAGTTTCTCTGTGGGAAAATGACACATTTCAAAACTGTAGAATTCTAGCTGCATTTAGTTCAAATTATTTGGAAGTGTAGTTTTCTGTGTCAGTACTGAGAGGAAGATTGGAATATGTGAGTCTACATGTGAGACAGAACAAATTATGTTCAGTTCAGACTGTTGAATGTCATAGATGACAATAAGCTGATAACAAGTATTGAATTTTATCATCAACCAAGGGCACTCCCATGTTGTTATTTGAGCTCATGTCAGTTCTACCTCCATCAGAGATAATGGAAACCAGATCCCTTTGTAGCATAGCTAGATTTAGGACAACAATAACACCAACAATTTCTGTACTGGCTCAGAATAAAAAGTATGTCTTTAAAAAAAAATTCTCAGGGCTACAAGATGTACAATTATCTGTCATCTCAGTTTTTCCCCCACTTCTACCTGAGCTAAATGGGGTCAAAATGACCACATTAAGTTTCATGTGTTTAAGCCTGAAATGTAATTTTTTTAGAATACTATTATTTTCCACAAAATACTAGTCAAATATAAATAATGTTTATTTCACCAAATCGGCTTCCTTTAAAGGTTGCACATTGAGTCAGACATTTCTGAATAAAAGTAAAAATAGGATCTCAAAATACCCGGAAGGGCTTCTGCTATACAGACAGATGACAGAATAATACACATCATTACTTGGAGCCTCTTGAGAGATCACAAAGCACTGAACCCATTTTTGTCTTAGTTACTATTCTATTCCTGTGAAGAGACACCATGTTAACGGCAACTCTTAAAAAAAAAAAAAAAAAAAAAGCATTTAATTTGGAGCTTCCTCACCATTTTAGAAAGTCAACCTGTGATCATCATGGTGGAACATAGACAGGCATGGTGCAGGAGCAATAACAAACTTTTCATTCTGCTGCTCAGGCAGCAGACAGACAGAGCAAGATTGGCCTGGCATGGGATTTTGAAACCTCAAAGTCCACTCCCGATGACAGGCTTCTTCCAACTAGGCCACACTTGCCATTTCTTCCTTAATAACTCAACAAATTGGAGACTGTGTATGGAAGCAAATGAGCCTATTGAATGTGCCTTAATGTTTTACTGCTATGAAGAAACACTTTCCCCAACAAGGTCATACCTCGTAATCCTTCTAATCATTTCAAATAGCACAATTTCCCGATGACTGAGCATTCAAATACATGAGCCTAGGTGGGGCCATTCTTATTCTAAATATCACCATTCCTATTTCCTTGTAATCAACATTAAACTGAAATCTTGCTCTTTACCAAGAAGAAAATGTTATGAGAGAAAGAAAAATAGGAAAAGAATTCTGGAGTCATGTTATCTTTTTGATTTTTATGAAACATTTTTTATTTTTGAATAAATAAAAAATATTTTATTTTATTATAAAATATTTTATTATAAAATATTTTATTTTGATTTTTATGAAACATTATTTATGAAACATATGAAAACATGTTTTATTTAAATAAGTGATCGAATACATTGCATACCATTTAAATTAGAAAGAAAACCAAAAGTCAACTTGTTCCTTTACATGACATTTCAAAGAAAAAAAAAAACTGCATGCAGCAAAGAGGAAAAGATGATTTAGAACAAACTTTATAGCATTGTCAATGCTGAACTATCAGGGATACTAGTTAACACAATGGAGATTTCTAACTTTAAATGAAAAGTTCATGGTTGACATAGAAAGAGAAAACACAAAACATCAAAGGAGCTTTACTTTTCAGTTTGAAATAAGATTTTAATAATTGTGTCAAGTTTTTCTACACCTTACCAGTCTTTATTGCTGTTAACTGTATGCTCACATATCTCATTAAAAAGACTTTAACCAGGGCTGAAGAGATGGCTCAGAGGTTAAGAGCACTGGCTGCTCTTCCAGAGGTCTTGAGCTCAGTTCCCAGAAACCACATGGTGAGATCTATAGTGAGATCTGGTGTCTTCTTCTGGTGTGCAGGTGTATGTGTTAACAGAACATTGTATATATAATAAATTAAATAAATCTTTAAAAAAAGGACTTTAACCAAATTCAACCTCAATATACCTCTCATCAAATTATAAGCTACTTATGAAAGTCAAGTTCTAAAAGTTGGGCAAGTTCTATAATATATATAATATATTACTATATTATATTATATTATATTATATTATATTATATTATATTATATTA